>NC_056747.1:546797525-546862525 GCF_019279795.1 Protopterus annectens | reverse complement strand
AGGATGTAGGACAATTTGTTACAAGTCTGACTGCAGTGAAGTATATCACTGAAAGGCTACCTACTGAAATTGTAAAGGTGAATGACAAGAAAGGACCAAAAACACAGGAGAATAGTAAATGTTGAACACTGCCTTTCTCCTTCAGTTATTTCAAAGGGAGGCATGCCATCCAGTACTCCCGATGTGTGTGTGTGTGTGTGTGTGTGTGTGTGTGTGTGGGGGGGGGGGGGCATGTCCCCTGAAACTTATATATACAAACTCCAACACTGTCACACCCAAGTGAAAAGGGAATATTCCAAGGAACAGCAAAGCTCAACTTATTATTTGCAGTCATTCAATTTTGCTGTTTCAGGACTTGCACATATGAGACTTGGAATGTCAAGTTAGCTCATTGGCTAGATTTAGCACAATCTTGGCTTAGTAAATAGCTTTCACTTCTCAGTTTATCAAATTTCACTTATGCAAAATAGTTGCATTTCACTGTATTGTGTGAATATGCACAGAAATCTGTGAATGAAGGTGGTGTGAAAGGAGTACTGGAATAAAGTTTTAGAACAACATTGTATAGGAAGGATGTTTGCCTTGGAGTGTTGGGTTAATACAACTGGTTTGTTGTTACATTTTCACTTACTAGATGAAGTGAATGATATTTCTGTCGTGTGTGTGTGTGTGTGTGTGTGTGTGTGCGCATAATGTGGTCTGGGTATATAATATTAATGAAATAGAGTGTACTTCTAAATCATAGCTTATGGGCTCTGATCATTTAAGTGTTACCTGGGAACTACCGAACACCACCACCACAATGGGTACTCAGGAGGCTTATGGTACTAGTAAGGCATATTTACAGGACTGATTTTCCTCAAATGATTTAACAATCGAAGGACTGTAACTGGAAGAAAATAATGCCTACTGTTGGCTGCTGGGAGATATTTTATGAATATGTCAATGAACTTACTGAGAGACGAGTGTCCTTACCATCTTGAATAAGCCTAAAGATTATAAATGTTCTTGGTGGACAAAAGGTCTTGAGAAGGCACAAAAAAAAGAGAAACACAAAATAAAAAAAAAATATTGGAAGGATATAAGAATAGTCTTAGCCTGATAAAGAAAGGCATATAAAAACTAAAAACTATTTTAGAAATACAAGCCACTAGATAGAATTATAAAAATAATTTGGCAATGGGCACAGCTAGATAACAGGAAAGCATTTTTTAAATGTATGAGAAAATTTAGGAAATACTGGACAGTACATGATAGTCCCATAAGGGCTAGCCACCCAGTGGTGTGAACACTGGGTGTAGATGATGCAGCACCCCAACTCCATGTGCAAAAACGGGAAAAAGGGGAATGCAAACAGATGGATAGGCAGTCCTGTAACTGACTCAGAAAAGCTGGTTAAAATCTTTTTGGATACATTTACTGATTTTTGAGGACCAGGGTAGAGACTAGAGAAGGCGTATTCATTCTCCACATCATATTTATGTCCACTTTCATTCTGGATAAATCATTAAAGGCAATTAAGTCTCATACTAGAGCTGGTTATGACGGCATTAATAGATTCTTCTTGTTGAAAATATTTCAGTATAATTTCTCCTTGCTTGTTCTTCCTAGTTCAGGAGTCTTTAAAAATTGGCTTTCTTGCTGAAATTGGTAAAGAGGCCATTAAGGTACCTACTTCTAAGGGAGAGGGGGATGTGCCCCTTTTGTGGATAAATATATACCAATTTGTTTGAAATGTACCCTCTGGAAATGTTTTGAAAGAGTACTAACCAACTTAGCTGCTGAAAACTGACTTTGTCAGGATTTTATATCAGCATCGTAGCTCTTAACCTTTTGGCACAAAAAATCTGGACAAACCCAAAAATAATGGGGGGCAAAGCCACAAAAATAGAGAGAAATTTTAAATACTGATCAAACTTAGAAAGTTGTTGGAATAAAAGGTCTTGTTTACCATGCACTTTCTGAGGTATACAAAGTCTGAAACTCAAATGCCCGTCATTATTCAGCGAATTCAAACCTCACAGATTTGTCATAAAAATCCAGAAAAATCACAAATTTAATGAGGAACAGCCCAGAAATGAGGCAAAGCTCAGGACATTCTTCGAAAATCTGTACAGTTGACAGGTATGATTAGCATGGCTTTTCTGCAGGTTGGTCTTGTCCAACAGAGTTCTATCAGTCGGTATGTGAAGCACACCGACTGATAGAACTCTGTTGGTATGTGAAGCACACCGACTGATAGAACTCTGCTGGTATGTGAAGAATTGATTGCGGGCTTTTAGTAGGTGTGACTTATTTAGACATGGCAAATGCTGTTGATACAGTCCAAGTATTAGAAATAGATAAAGGGATTTCACTTGGCCCAAATTTAATGGATGCTATTAGGATGTGTTACTATGACATTAAAAATATCCTCCAGACAATCTTCAGTGGAGATGGAAAGGTCCTTCTCCCAATTTATAAACCTGTGATTATAACTACAGATAGAAGCAGCCTTCATTTGTGGATCTAAGCATTTACACGTGGTTAGATTAGATGACTTACTGGGCAAATTAAGAACATCAGGTATCTGTGTTAAAAGTACAAACTGGAGAAACTGTCGTCATTATGCACAATTAACTACAGATTAGTAAACAAAGATTTTATACTGATTGCAAAATGTATGCATAATGACACATTTAGGGGTGATATAGTATTTACTGTAAAGATCAGTCACTGGAGATGAGGAACAACAGTATGTTTGTAAATTATGACAAAATCCAAGAGGCCATTTCATTCCATTGCAGGTTTATAGAGGAACGCATTACCATTATGTATTAAAAAAAAATAGAAACATTTCCCAATTTTTTAAGAAAAGTTTAGATAAGTAGTTGGAAAATAAAGTATTTGCCCCTCTTCTAATTGGTGGCAAACTCTTTGGAGGCCTTTCTAGGCTCTGAGTTTGATACCTAAAGCATTAAAATATTACAATAATGGTTGGAAATTAAATAAATATTCCGTGAAAGGGGTGCTTAAGCTGTTGCATAACAGTGATTTTGGAGTTAATAATATATACAAAGGGGATAATTCCTTCCTGATAGTTTTTTTGTGCTGGAATATTTGCTTAATTCTGGATTAGTAAATATCAGTGTTGGTGTGTCATGGAATATTTGGTTAATTCTGGATTAGTAAACATTAGTGTTGGTGTGTCAGTTTCTGTGTTTATCACTGTGATGTTTGGTGATATGTAATTTGATGTACTGTCCCTAACGCACCAATCACATCATCATTTTCAAGTAGAAGGAAGAGAAACATTTTGCCACAATTCCTTTGCATTGAAATGCTTTGAATTTTAGTTGGGAATCCGTTTATCAAGTTCCTCATAATCTAGTGAACAGCTTTTTATTGTTGGTTCTTTGCTCATTAAAACATTAAAACATAGATAAGACTACTTGATATAGTGAGACAAGGCCAGAATGCTTATCAATGTTAGGTGGATTCTGTTTTTAAAAGGCCAACTGTATGTTGTACTCATTCTAAACATGAAACTAGTCTACATACCTTCATAATGACTTGAATATAATTCTCAGAATGCTTTGGACCTTGGGGGATTATAACTATTCCTCCCACTATATTTTAAAAACAGTTGAAGTTCTAGAAATAGGAAGAACTCAAAATTCAGGAAGGTCGTGGATATTTGATCTAGTTTTGATAGGAAACACAAAATACAGGGATTTAAATTAAAAAAAAATCTCTTGTTTGACAATTCCTGTTTAATATGACCATTTACACTGCATACTGTCCTGTTAAATTCTAGTTAGATCTTGCCAAATGTGGTTTATTTAGGTTCATAGGTGTGTACTAGGCTAATGACCACAAGGGCCTTTTTAAGCATAGCCATGCACCTCAAATCTCTGACAAGTTCTGGTACCCTTGATAAATGTAAGCAGGGACTTAGGAGATGAACCATTTACAGACTGCCTGTGTCCACTAGAGACATAAGTGCTAAACCAGGGATGAATTTCTGGTTCCCCATCCAATTGCCAAAGTTAAACTTGAAGTAGGTTAGGGAAGAACTCCACTTCACATGGATGGGGAAGCCTGTTCCAGATAAGGGGTAGTTGCTGGGATACATACATATATCTCCAGCAGGGCCTATTTCTATAACATGCACATCTTTAGACTGTGTAATCTCGGTGCTGTTTGTTTTGTGGATATGCAGGAGGTCCATCAGAGTGGGATGTGACAATCCCCTGTTTGCCAGGCATAGATCTCCCCTCCACAGCCTGCAGGAGACATAATACAGGGATAGGACTTTGAAGCAGTCTGTACAGGACATGTTATTTATGCCCTGCATTCTGTTAGTGAGGAACCTCTGTGGATGATCCAGTTGTTTGATGTGCCTGGTTAGGTATATACCAAAGGGGGCTCTGTACTCAATGACAGGTCTGATGAATACCGAATATAGTGAAGAATGACCTCCTTGGACCTAGATGCCATATCTTTGTTTACATGTTGCACAACATAAAATGACTTGCTTACTACTGTAGACATGTGATGGTCAAAGGATAGATTACTGTCTATGTATGTCCCAGGACCCTGACTATTGGGTCAACTCTTATGGGTGTGTTATCGATATGAGAGCTACCAGGTGTGAATGACTTCCTGAAGAATACTAGTATGCATTTCTTTGCATTTAGTTTTAGTCCATGGCTCTGACACCAGTTACTTGTTTGTATTAGCCCTTCCAGGAGAATATTAGTGTCAGTGGGGAATTCTGTGACTGCTCCTAATTTGCAATCATCTGCAGATTTTGTCAGCCAGATGTCCTTGACATTGGCCTTGACTTTAGAGAAGTAAATGCCAAATAAGCGGTCCCAGAATGATCTCTAAGGGACTCTGCTTGTGAGGAGCCTTTTTTCGTACAGGTAGACTTCCCAATTGTAACTTCCCGGGTCATGTCTGCAAGCCAGCTGGCTATCCTATTATTCATCTAGTGGCCAGTATATTAATTAGACTGATAGTCTTTGTTCATAACAGGATCGATCTTCAGACAGACATCTTACACCCGATCAGTACAGATCCCTTTAAAGTTTATACTAAGGAGAGTATTCGTACAGTGATTTGTTGGGAAAACTTTATTAGTATAAACACTATGGTGTGGGTCACAGCAAGTGTACAACATATTCACCTAAGCTTTGCAGCCACTGTAGACAGTATGTCTTTCTAACAAACTAGGAGACACCGAGGTATAGTTTTCAATATGAAAAGGTCTTAATTAGGCATCTATATTCATAATGTACATATGTTACTACTGGTAATTAGAACGCCATGGTATCAAAGTTACTATGGAAATAATATCTGCTAGGAATGGGGGGGGGGGGGTTATATAGGAGTTTACTTCCAATTTACCAAGACTGCATTCAAGTGCTTGGGCCAGGAGTGAGTAAATCTTATGCAACTCCCACCTCTGGCAGGAGTTATAGTTACTGAACTATGCAAAGTCTTTTAATGTTTAAATTTTGACAGTGTATTAGTTTTGTGATGGTTGAGTCCCTGTCATGTGTAGTAGTGAATGCTGCAGGACTCTGTCATTGTGAAACTGAACAAAACTAATAGCTGTTCATGATACAAGTGAAACTGAACAAAACTAACAGCTGTTCATGATATAAATGGAAGTAAAACATATTCCTGCATTGTCATCTGGCTGTAGAGAAGGAAATCTGAAGGTCTTTAGTCGACAGAAAGCTGAGGCACAGCCGTACTCTGGCTTCAGATGGAGAACGATTAACATGTGAGAGGATGAGTCAGTGACCAGTTGCATTGTAAAAACCTAAAGTATCTGTATACATTAAATCAAAATGTTTACTTATGTTTTAGTTTGTATCTGTAGACCATTGTCAGCTTAACGATGTTGAGGGGCACTCTAAAATGGAAAACGCAAGCTCAAAATTATGCAATTGGACCCCAGTGACTTGGGAGGTTAATGACACTGGAATTATGCAGTATTAACATCCCAGTTAATTTATAATTGTTGGCGATCTGTCAGGCAGAATGTTGAATGCATATCTCTTCCCAAGATGCACCATTTCTTTTACTTATTAGTAATATGATTCACAGGAGGGATTCAAGGTTTCAGTAGATTTGCTCCTGCAGTGAAAGGTATTGGCTTCTTTTCATAGCAATAATACAGTGATATTAAATGCATATTTAAATAGCAGGATCTATTCACAGACCAGTATTGTAGAGACGTCCACAGGATTATTGTTGCAATTTACTCTATCTACTTTAGAAAACACTTTATACCAGCAGTATCCATTAGTAGGAAGAACAACTGAAAATCCTAAATGTAGGCCTGCCTCTTTGTGGAAAAGAACACTGGGAGAAAATTGTACATGAAAAAAAAAAAAAAAGTCCACGTTATCATCTCACTTATGGGACTATGGAACGAATAAATAAAATATAAAAAGCAGCTAACAAAGCCACAACACCCTTGAACTAACAATACTGTCAAGGAAAATAGAAGTCAACCAGACAGTTTATTAGCATCAACCAGAAAACACAAAAACACACACGTTAACCCAGGTTTTGTCCTCAAAATAAGGACTTCTTCAGTACAATGAACAAAATCAACTTCACATTTAAATAACCAACTGTTACATCACTAATTAATGTCATTAATCAATAAAATCTTCATTAAAACAATTAATTTGAAAAAACTTCATTACAAGCCTTCTATTAATTTCATTGGAATCAACTTAAAGGAGCCACATTGCATCACATTAAATGAAAAATGAAAAACCTAATTTGTATACACTGGTAAAATAAATCCACAAAGTATAAAATGTAAAAATACATATATTACATTACAATTACACTACTTTGAGCCATTGTTAATTGCATAAAACAAATAAATAAAAGGTGGTTGTGTCTAAATTTAATAAAATGTCACAACACCCTCAGCTGATTAGCTGCATGAAGCACTACAGTGGAGTCATTTGCCAGGAAAGATGTGTCACAGCTCAGACTGATATATTCTGTTCTAGAGAGTGGCATTAGAATCTGACCCATGAGACATTTCTGGTATTAAATTACTAGGCCCTTGAAAAGAGCACCACTTTAACTTCTGAGCCTTTCAGCTGTGGAACATCTCTGATGCCTTCCCAGAGGGTTAATTTCTATGGAATTTAGCACACAGAATTAAGTCTAGGTGTGGCTAATGATCTTAATCTTGATGTCCCCATTTTGATTCCTGAAGTCTCTATCTGCCTACTGTGAGACTCTGAGCATGTCACTTAACCAGAGAGCTTCTGGGTTGTTGTTGTGTCTTTCGGCTTTTCCCGGTTAGGGGTTGCCACAGCGGAACTCCGGTCCGCTAATGATTGGTAGTTGATTTTTACGTGCCTGGTTACCAGCCCTGACGCACAACCTTCAACGAAGGTACGCCCATTCATGCATGTCTCCACGCAGAAGACGCTCTAGCTGAGAATCAAACTTGGGTTATCCCTGAAAAACAGGCTAGTGCCCAGAGGGTATACATGGTTAACAAATGAAATGGAAAAGATAAATTAAATAAAAACAGCTGGCCCAGAAAACATTTCTTCTGACAATGACGGATTGAATGAAGTGTTTAGGAGAAGACCATAATTGTAGGAAGCTAAATAAGAATACAGAGAACCAGAAATAAGTATAATGTTTTACTGCTAGAAAGAATGATACCATATACACTCCAGAATCCACAGAAAAATACTACAGTGATACCTTCAAACTAGTTTTAATACTTAATGTGACATTACTAATAGAAATGCTACCCAAATAGTCTTACTGATGAATGTCCTGAAGCTGAGAGGACATTTAATGGTCTTTGGTTCTGAACTTTCTGTAGTTTACAAACTACAGCACATATTCTTACTTACTGCTACTCTAATAACAGTGTTCTTACTGCTCTCACTGGGAATGATTACACTCTGATGTCTGGGATACTAGAAGGCATGTTTAGTCCTGCTGCTCCTTCCTTGCAGTGTCTGAAAGATTTATGCTGTAAATTATTACTAAAGTAATACTGGGAGCGTTTGCAAAATATATCCTCAAGTTCTGGAGACAGTAGCTCATAACGTAAATAAGCTGAAGTAAAGAATTCTATTTCCACAAACTGTAAATGCTGCCGTTCCCTCACTTTACAAAGAGGCCACACAGTACTAGTTCAAATATCTGAAGCGCAGTTGTCCTTGGATGATTGTCTAAATCAGTCCGTTACTTTGAAAAGTAGTTTTCGTGTTGAAACCGTCACCTACACAAACATCCTGTCATCAGAGATGTAATGGTCTTAAGGTAGCTACAGTAATACTGCATGCAGACAAACGTTTGGTGGTGCTTGTATTTTAATCAAAAAAGCAGATGTATTTAGTAAAAGCTGTTTTTTCTTTTTCAGTGACTTCGGTTTAGACACTTGCGAGTATAAGAACTATTCTTTGACCACTTGCCCCTTCCTAAGCCAGGAGAAAGAGAGAGACGTAGAGAAGTTTCCACAAAAGGCAGTCTCACATATATAAGCTCCAATTTTTTAATATCAATGTTCATATACTGCATTTACCTATATTTTTGTACCACTGTGTAAGGAAATGTGTACTTTGTTATAAAATGACATAAAAGGTCATGGATTATACAACTTCGCAGCAAATGTAGGGCACCGTCCATGAAAAGTAATTCTTCATGACACTAAAGCTATAAGAGTTTGCTTTGCATTGGCAGACCATCCATAACTGGCTGCTTGGTCTTCAGGCCTATCTGATGCTAACAATTATAGGGAAAAAACTTACAGAAAGGATCTGACAGCTTACAACTGGAATACTTTAAAAAAGTTTCCAAAACATTTATCAAAACATTTGGGTTGATACATACTTCTATTTTTTTTTAATTTATATTATGCCCAATTTATAGATTCTTGCACTCTTCAATGTAATTTATTGCACTTTATTTCAGTGTTTTATGTTTGATTAAAAACTCTAAATAAATGCAACAGTTGTGGAGTAATCTTTTTAACAAACTTCTACTTTGCGGAAAAATTAGAGCCTGAATAACTTAAAAGCCTACTCTCAGTACAACAGGGAAATAGGTACCATGCAACTCAGCTTTATGCTAACAATCAGCCAGACAATGGTAAATGACAACTGGCATTGCTTTACAATGGTAAGAGAAGGACAGACATGGAAAGAAATGCCAGCTCAGTTACAGATGAGGCTGCAAAAAATATTTTACTATTTGACACAATAAAAGTATATTACAGCCATGAATTCCATTTGTATTATATTGCCTAAGCCACAGTCATTACTTATTTCTGCTGATTTGGTTTGATTACCAAAAGACATAGCTTTGGCTTCTCTACCTGCATCCTGACAATATCCATATTCATATCCCATTGTCCTGCATTTGCAACAGATACTCTGAGGCAGCGTGAAGTTATGCCAGGAGCTGTTTACTCTAAGGTCCGTCTTCTTGCATAGTAGTCATTCTGACGGTGGCACATTCATAAACTTTAGCCATCTTTAGATGATTATGTGAACATGCATTCCTTTTGCTTTTCTTTTATTGCGAACAATCCCACCGGATGTTAGGTACCTGATGGAAGCTTCTGGTGACAGAAATAATGTAGGGAGGCTGTGCTTTGTAAAATGACATAGTGAAAGGTCTGGGAAAAAGGAGTGGATGTGAGAGAGAGAATTATAGTTATAGTCCCCTTTCCTATTAACATGAAAGGTGTGTGTGTGTGTGTGTGTGTGTGTGTGTGTGTGTGTGTGTGTGTGTGTGTGTGTGTGTGTGTTTGTTTGTGTGTGAGAGAGAGAGAGAGTCTTCACTGCAAAACCCTATGATCTATAGATCTCTATCAACAAAGACAATGGCATGGACAAGTGAACAAGATGGAAAGTTAGCAGTAAATGTACTGGAAAAAGGCAGACAGAGGGCTAAAAGCAAAATCCTGTTTACCCGTCTAAAAAATTATGTTCCTATGGAAAGAGGTCACTAAAAGGTGGAAACCATTACCGAACAGTAGTCTGATGTTATTTAATGTTACTTTAGAAATATTGATTGTAACATATTATTGGGAGCAGTAATTCTCATGTTCTTAGGGTGCTGATTTAAATGCTGCTGCACAAACATGCCTACAGACAAAACCTGCTGTTGCTTACTTCATTTGCTACGATTACTAGTCTGAGTGATGGGCTCTGACTGCTACTTCAGAATAAATGGAGATGGTTGCTATGGTGACAAATCAGCTATAAAAAAGTGAGATCTAGTGGTGACGGCACTCCATCAGTCTATGTGTCCTTGATTGTCGAGTACTGGTATATCACTTCATTATACCTAGCTTTGCTTTCTGCTGCTCTAACAACACAAGATGCACACTGCAGATGTGAAAAGCCTGGCAGAAGGGGCCATCTTTTCATCCACTGCAGTGAAGTATCCCGTCAGTCTACCCCTTGCAATCAGAGGCACAATCAGAAAATCCCATCTATACTGCATATATGTGGCAGCAGCCTAGCAGGCACTCATTTTCCACAATGCGTTACAAAGAGATTGTTCTCTGCAGGATTTGCTAGGAGTTAAACACTACAGTAACCTGCAGTGCTACAAAAATGTGTATGCAGAGTCTCCAACAAGAGTACCGCTGCCTTAGACACTGCCAAGCTTCTTTCTTTCTTTGAGAAAGCTTGCCTCTTGAAATAATACATCTGCTGCCTTTTTTTACCATCTTTATGCTCCGTCATCTAGGTTATGATGACTTTATATGTGCTTTGAGGAGTAGATACTGCCCGGTTTACACATGATTAAGTGTAAGCCTATAGTGTGTGTCTAGTAAACTTTTATGTAATGTTTTTAATTAAAAAAAAAATACTCCGAGTCCTGTAGAATTCTATTTATGGAGAGTAAGCAAAGGCATCCAAAAGGTCACTTACTTGCAAACTTACTTTACATAAAAATGTATATTTGTAAAATATTATGCACATTTTGACAGTATCAAGTAGATGGCAATAACTGTCATGACAGCCTTCCTAAACAATGTGACCCTTAGTAGACTCCATAGCTAGGGTGGGGTGAAAGGAGAAGCTGGCCAAAGTGGAAGCTATTAAGGTGGCATGAACAGCAATGCATTTATTATTGGTAATTTGGCATTAAGGCCAGGACTCCATCATTTAAACAGATGCAGTTGTTGAAATGAGTGAGAGAGAGTTTTCTGCAACACTGAGCCTTGGAAGGCCTTTTTTATTTTTGCTTCTCAACATTGGTTTGATGTGGGCACTAGTTTGGGGACTGCCCAGGGTTTTAATTTACCTGCATAGGGCTCTGTCCTTTCTGAATGTTAAGTATAATCAGGAATCGCTTACATGACATGTGGAGATTTTGTTTTCCCTATTAGAAAAAAAGTCATTTCATTAACTCTGGATCTCTCAAAAAAGAATATTCCCAGGCATGTTCCCCTCAGTATGGTATTTCTAACTGTTTGCACACATGTTGCACATAGCTTACTTTCAAATACACTTGCTTTGGATATATTGGGCGTTTGTTAACTGAAAAATATTGCATCTAATTTTCATTCATTCATTTATTGGCTGACACCACTATATCTTATTGAGGGTTGTGGGAGAGGGAGTTAATCCCACCAAGAGGCAGGTGTAAAACAAGCAACTAATTCTGGATGTATATCAGCTCGTAGCAGGATGCACACATGGACTCGCACACTGCATGCGCATCTACGAATGTGTAAGGAAACTGGAACACTCCATGAACTCTATGTTCACAAAGGGAGGACTTGTCTCCTGCATCTCTTTACCCTCACCCTTCCAAGCCTCGTGTACCTTTACTTCAGCCTTAATAGATTTTCTGGCATCCTTATATAACTACAATGACATCGTTCTCTTTTGTTTTTTTTTTTTCTTTCTTCAGTATCTTGCTTATGCCCTCCAGAACACCACGTGTGACCATTCTGCTGAAGTGAAACATCTAGGGTGTGTGTTATACTGCTATTTACTTTGAAGTTCACTTACTTGGTCTTTGCCCTCAGAAATATAGAGCCAGTTATGGCTATATTCCAGTGTAACCCCTGTTCAGACATTGCATATTGATATAATAATACTGCTATACTTTGTTTATGACTTATCAACTGCCTATGGTTCCTTGATATACGAATCCTTAGAAGTCACTTGCCTGCTTATATTAGACAGGAAGCATCGATTGCTCAGGATTCATATGCAATATCTGTAGAGAGTTTCCTTTTCCTAATGATGTCAATCTGACTATGTAATTGGTATATACACATTATTATTAATAACATGTCTGGCAAACATGGCGTTATTAGTTTATGCATAGTTTTATATTTTGGTTGCTAATGTACATAATGATAAATATGAAAGGAGCATAATCAGCTTGTCTAGTTCTTTAATTCTTGCTAGAATAGGCTGAAGAATGTTTTATCACACAGACTAGATAAATTAATATTCTTAGTGTTAATGAAGTCTCATAATTCATGGTGAAAAATCTGTAATGTGCATCCAGCTCATATAATTACCGTCTATTGAAATTCTGTATTACTTGAGTCACAGTGATGTCACAGATGTCTCACTGCTCAGTAGCATTTGTGCAGCTACTTATAACAGTGGCAAACCTTGGCATTTGCAAAAGAAGCATATATTTTTCTGATGGATCTAGTATACCTTGCTGAAAAATCTCAGTTTCCTACACTCTGCAATCCACAGGCACAATAAAGTAATGAAAACCAACCAAAACTAGAACAGCAGCACAATAAAATTAATTAAAAAAAAAAAAAAAAATTTTGCTGAACGTCATTACATTGAAAATGCTGTTCAGTGGAAACTCATGTGGGGGACTGCCCCCCCCCCCTCCTAATTATATATGCCAACTTAGAGATTGCACTACAGCGGAGAAAAAGGCAAATTTCCTGATCCCTACCATAATGTCGTCTTACTTCAATGGCTCTGTGAAGACTGGTAGAGATGGGTGAAGGATGCCAGCCTAGTCAAATAGAATTTGGAGCATAATTCTATCATTTGTAAAATACTGTGAAATGTTGAACTTAAAACAATGTGGCAACATTGCCCTCTGCTGTAAAGAAAGCTAAGTCAAGCATTTCTTGTTGGTCCTTGGAAATTAAAATTATTTCAGGAGTGCCTTTGAGGTTTATAAGTCGGCACCAGTCCGGCTAAATGAAGGCTCCCTGCCTATTGTTTTAAGGCTAAAGTTAATGACCAGAATTTACATGTGGAATGTCCTTTATTGCTCTAAGTGTAAAAGAATGTAAATGCAGTTTCTGTCAGCCTGGGAACACCAGTAAAGTGTGACATGATGTAATGTTTTATCAGAATCGCAGTCTCAATTTAAGCAGTGAGAACCAGAGATTATTAAGCATTTATGTCTGACTATCCAACTCACAGCACTGCCTGTTGCTCTATGTAAGCAAGTTATTTTAGAAGTGTGTTTTCTTGTAGCAATAGCTAGGAATTAGAACATTTAGACCAAGTGTTTTTTCCTGTGATGTCAGAACTGTACTACTGATTTATTTTAAGTATTTCTGTGTGATCTATGAACTTTTGACTAGCACTGTGTAGTAGAAAGTATTGTCTTGTGGTTTTAATTATTTATTATTAAATATTTTAAAACCTTTTAACTTTGGCTGTTTTGTGTAGAGATATGTTAAGCTCTAAGAGTACATTGCATGTATATAAGGATCCTGTACCAGGTCACTCCAATAAGCCTTGAGATTGTTTAGTCACACTTACCAATTGGATAATAATATTGCACAGTAATAGTTGGACACCCTTTTAAGGGCCTTTGGGTAGCTGATAATATTATCTGAGTGGTGGCAGCCGATACTACCATATAGTCTGGGTAAAGGGGGCACAGCTGGAGAACCTGTGCCAGCTTTCCCCAGAAGTGTCTGTGTGGTTGTATAACCTCTTATCTCAAAAGCATGTGTGTGTCAGTTACTTGGGCAGGGACACAAAGCACTGGTTGGACAGCGAGGGTGCTGGAGGTTTTAGCTTGCCCAGCTAGGCTGAGATCTGGACCCTATAGCTGTGTCAGTGGGGAGTCTTATTGGGGACTTGGAGAGCAAGGGAGCGACCAGCCCCGGACAGACTGTGATCTCTGTGTGCTCTTAAGGGAGATTGCACTTTACTGTGTGTATTTGTTATCCTTTACTCATATATGAGACGTTCTCTCTGGTGTTAGTGGTGAGGATTGAGGCTCCTTGATTGCTGGGCCAGGGCATGGGCGTCACAGGTTCGATGAACAGCATGTTCGATGAAACATGCATTTTGATGCCTTTTCTGCATGATGAGTGAATATAAGACCCAAAAAAAATAAACTGTAGACAATGACTGATAAAACAAATGAAAAAGCACACCAAAATAAGCATGTTTATAAGCATGGGCACACCTCTCAACTGTCCAGATTTTTGTCTTATATTTTGGTCTGCTCCTCAAGAAAATTGTGGTTTTCTGGCAAATTACTAAGGATTGAAGTCAATAAATAATAACGTTTGAGTTGCAATCTTCATATCTTTCAGACAATGCAGGCCAACACAAAATGTGTTATTCTAGCAACTTTTGAAGTTTATAAGATCAGCATTTTAAAATCTGTCCCTACTGCTGTCCTTTGTCCCCCAATTACTTTTGGCTTTGTCCAGCTTGTTTATACTGAGAGGTTGAAAGGTATGGCTGCATGGGACAAGTGCCCTATACACCACATGCAGGGAGAGCTACACCTCACACATACCTTACTACTGATATACACTAACTGCATGATCACACGGACATGACAGAAGGAAAACCAGTGGCATTGTGCGATTCCAGCTGTTTCCCTTACTCTGTGCCTGCACGAACTTTAATTCTGCCAATTATAATGGAAACATATAAAGATACTAATCATTTACTGAACAGTATTAAATATTCAATACATACTGCCTTTGTTAATGACAAAGTGTCTTGTTCACATTTGTGTTATTATGCAAATAGCCCTAAAAGGGTATATACTTATCTGTGGGTACAACAAGACTGTTTTTCTGTCTTGGTATAGCATTACTTCAAGAACTTCACTCTTTATGTGGCCAAATACCTCACAGAAAGCACAGACGTCCTGTTTAAAGTACGAACATGTTATTCTGTTTACCATGTTGCTGTAGCAATAGTACAGAGCTTGTTATTCTGCAGTAAATGAGTAACTACAGCAGGATGACATTGGGAGTAAATGTGGCACAGACATGCACTTGTATATGGTGCATAGACCTGCTGTGTGAATTACAGATTTAAAATGACAAAAGATCAGGAAAGTAAGAATTACCACTTAAATTCTTAAGGTAACTGTACATAACACACACACACACAGACGCACACCGACACACACACACACAGACAGACAGACACAGAGGCACACACACACACACACACACACACACACACACACACACACACACACACACACACAGACACACACAGACACACACAGACACACACAGACACACTCTGGCAAGACTGTATAATATTAGGATAAGGTAATTTCCCTTTTTACTTCCCTTTTTCCAAGTATTAGTATATGATCTCAGGGTCAGTATATTTAAGTTAGGGGGGGGGAGGGGGAGCCCCCTGCAAAAATGAAAAATGTGCACTTTCTTTGACAATTCCTTATTTCAATGCATTTATTTTACTTTGAAAGATGCTGTTCAAGGAAAGGGTATTTACCTACAACCCATACATTTGTGCGTGAGTATGTGTGTGTGTCTGTGTATATATGTGTGTGTTCGTGCGTTTAGTGTGAATTTAACAATTCAATCAGCAAATTATTTGAAAAACCCAGGCAGGTGGAAAAACTTGCAAACTACACACAGATGGTAACTGCAGACCTAGATTAAACCATAGATTATGGACAGGGAAACAAAAAAGCAGCCACAGAGCCACCCTGGATATGTTAAACAAGTGGGCAGGTCTAATGACATTCTAGCCATTTAATCAGCTGCAGTGCAGCTACAATAACAATAAGTGAAAGGTGATTCATTTCCTTAGCAGCAGTGATGTCACAGCTGATGATGTCAAGCAAAATGTCACAGTCAGTGTTGCTGCACAGCAGATAACACAATGGATAAAATAGCAAGGTAAATTAGTTGTCTGAATAAGTTGCACTGAATAGCACACCTAGCAACATTTTTAATTAAACAAACAAAATTTGTAAGCAAAAGACAGTATCTGAAAAAGCCTTTAAAATCTAATTGTAGCACACAAAATATAGACACTATTCATGAAAGCATATATTTCTTTAGTTTAATTAGCATATACTTATTTTTTTCATGATGTAACATAACTAAAATGGTCTTAATGTTGCAATTAAGTACTGTTATTTATTAAAAATAATTTAGAAGAGGTTTATGTGGGGGTTTGCATGAGGGTTGGGGTAGGCGACAGCGTTAAAACACTCTTACCTGTTTGAAGTAAACCAGCTCCACTGTCACTGACCTGAAAATGTCGCTGTATATCTAGTAATACACCTGTAAAGAAAAGCAGAAAAAATCAGTTCTCTTTAAATGACTGATGTGACATGAATAAACTATGTGTAGCTATTTTGCAAATATTCCAATGTGGAGTTAGAGAGTTAAAAAATATCTACTACTCTTCAGGAGATATCTTACTATTCCTGCAGTTTAAGTTCCTCTTTTGCGATGCATGCTAGAAAAAACAGCTGATCTAAAAGCAGCTGAATGCCAATTTTAAAATCAGAATTCATCATTCTCCCACCCTGCACCCACCCACCCACATGCACACACAGACATCGCTTTCTCAAACCGGTTTCTTGCTACTTATCCCCATTACAACAGGAAAAGATAGTCGATACTGATAAGCATGCAGATATCCAAGTGTGGTACCATTTTCAAAATCACTGCTTGCTCAATCTTAGTTTGTTATAGGCCCTGATGGACACATCAACTTTATTTGAAACTGAAGTTTGTATAGAGGCAGAACTTAATAACCTGTAATGTCATTAACAGACATAAAGCAAAAAAATGTATATATATTCCACCAATAGATGTTTTCAGCTTCAGATCTTTGAGTGGAAGTTTCTGTGTCAACAGAATAAATTATCTGTCGATAGCAAGTACTGACGAAATTGGTAGGCTTTAGCAAAACTTTGCCTAATCAGTTTCATGGTTAATTTTTTTTAGTAAATTTCCAGTACACTGAATAAATGCCAACATTTTTGATAAAAAGTAAGTGGAATCATGCTAATGATTTGAAAGTTCCTTTACTTCTAAAGTAAACATTTTTTTTTCAAAATTTAAAATATTACTGTATATCAAAACTTCAGTTTACTTACTACTATTGTTAAAGGAATGAGTCAGTTCTATTTACTCCAATATTGTCTTCCATATAATAAAGATTCCTGCTATTTCTTTGTTTTGATTCAGTTTGAATGTTAACATCTGCTTGTCATACAGAACAGGTAAGAATGTCATGAGCTCGTCTTTACTGCTTCATGACAGACAGTTGCCTTTTGCATAATTTAGCATAATTTAATAGGGAATGCTTGTGAACCAGCATTTGGGGCTGACTGCAAAGACAGATAAAATTCCCTTTGTACATAGAGAAGACAACCTCTCACAGTCTTTGCATTTGCTTAATTAGACAAAGCCTCGAACTTGCCTTAGGCATGATTAAGATCCTCACTTTTGGGAGACCCTTGTTAAACTTTATACCCATCAACTTTTTCTGAGCCATTTTATTTGTATACATCATACATTTTTTCCAATTTAAGGTGTATGTATTGAACACTCAAACTTGACTAATGCAGCATCTCTAATATTTTATATATATATATATATATATATATATATATATATATATATATATATATATATACACACACACACACACACACACACACACACACACACACACACACACACACACACACACACACACACACACATACTGGTAACAAAAGTGGTTAAAATGAAGAGACTGGTCGGCAGACTCTCTTCAGCCAGGATCCAGGCCTACAGGGAAACAGAGGACAAAACAAGGATGCAGTACACATAGAGGACCATGACTGGGTTGCCAATCATAACCAGAAAGGTCTTTGTGGTCGTTACCCTAGTAAACGCCTATGAACCTGTGTGTTCCAGACATGGATGCCAAGAAATTCACTTTGAGAGAGAAGCTCAAGAACACATAATTTAAGGTTATAATCAGTGAATCGATCATAATTCTTTGTAGTGCACGGAGCTTTATCTGCTCTATGTACTAGCACTTACAGGAAAAAAAAAACGCTACCTGATTTGCAGGCTTTCAAAGCTAGAAAACACTGAGTGGATGCTGTCAGAAAGGGAGTGCAACTTAATCTATTACATTTACACTTACATTTCATGCCACTCAACTGTCCAGGTATTCAGAAAACAATGAGATAATTGCTTCATATGTCTCTCGTACAGTCAGCGGTTTTCAGACAAACACAAACCACTGAGGTTTGAAGTCACTAAATATAAAATTAATTTGAGTTTCAGAATTAGTATCCTTCAGAAAATGAATGTGAGCATATTCTGTTTTTCTAGAAGCTTTCTAAGTTCTTTAGAGGAGGTTAGGGACATGTCACCAGTAGGGACAGCAGACAGAAACAAATTTCTGTCACTGTCATTTCCTGATCATTACTGGCAGATTTTACTGCCAAGCACTAGACCTAACCTTAACTTTAGCAGGGGTGGTTAACATTTGTTAAAGGGACAATCCCAGCGTTTAAAATTCGGGTCCACTCTAAAGCAAAGCAAAGTAATGCCCACTCAACCGCGTCACTCAAATTCCCCACCCACAGTGTCAATTAGCTTGGAAACATCCTGTATGGCTTCAGTTCCAATCCTGGTTTGGCTCCTGACTGCACCCGCACTTTAACTTTGTGTTCCTGTCTCAGTGCTATTGGACTTAAAATCTGTGACATTTCTCACATTGGGTAACCGTTTTTTTAATTTTTTTTCAATTTATGTGTCGATATGTTGAACTGTGTCCCTGAGAGGCAGTTTCACTTATACTTGCTAAATGGTCCCATTCTGCTGTTTGCAGTGAATACAATGTTTTTCAGCCATGCACCACTCTGGAACTGAACTGGTTATTCAGAATGTAATGACTGTGCTCCATGCACTACAAAACAGTTACTTTCATCACAAGCTGAAGCCAAGGTGTACAAAACAGCTGTATTTCACAGTGACCCTTACTAGTGAAAGAAAAACTAGTAGAGTGTTTAATAACTTCAGAGAGTTACATTTAACTTGGGAGATAAAGCTCACGTTCTTGACAATTTTTATTTCACTTCAAAGTTATAACGGATTGTAGCATTTAGTAATACCTCTAGACATTAGGTTTAAAGCAAGTGCAGGCTTATTCCTTTAAAAGATTTTTATTTTGTTTAGATTTACATAGGCCAAGGGTTCTTGTTTCTTTACAACTGCAAGCAGGTGGCACTACAATCTCAGTGGCTAATCCTAATAATTGTGCTTCTCTAGCACAACACCAAAATAGAAATCATCTGGCTCCATATTACTGCTCAGGTCTGTATTACATCCGGGAAAACCCCTTTCAGCGAATGGCTCTTAGACGAATGATAACCAGTGAAATGCAACTCTCACGAATGGCCATTTCAGTGAATTTTTTCCTAGGGGGAACAAAAAAAAAATGCTTGGCCATAATTGGGAATGTGTCCTTTTCTCCACTGTAGTGCAATCTCAGAGTTGGTATATTTAGTTAGGGGATGGGGGCACAGCCCCTCACTTTGAAGGGTTAAATTTTGTCTGGTTTTAGGTTAGCCAGGTGTTTTTTCCCTTAGGAAAAAATTTGCTGGAATGGCCATTCGAGGGAGTTAGATTTCACTGGTTATCGTTTGGCAAACAGTCGTTTGCTGCAAGGGATTTTCATGGACGCAATATAGACCTTTACTGCTCATTTCAGTTAACATACAAAACAGAGACATTTGTCATCTAAAAGAGAAATTTACACCCCTAAATATGCAAACTGTTGTTGACCTGTAATAGATTATTTGGAACCCTATTTCCATACATTGAAATACTACCCTACCCTTAATTTGCTTTAAGAGAACTTCTCAGATTGATGGTGTGAGGTATACAACACAGCCTTGAAAAAAGTCACAATGGGCCAGAGACAAGCTTCCTGTTGATTATGTTTTTTTTAGATTATACACCAAAAGAGCACCCAGGTAGATACACTTATACAGGTGTACATTTGTGATAGCGAATGGTCATTTTCATATACACGGTTCAGCTAATCATAAGCTCACGATAATAAGTGTTTAAAGCAAACACGACTAGCTTACCTGTATCAGGGACTTCCTGTTTTCATCATTTAGTAATATAGCATTTACCAGCATTTCAGCTGCACAGTGGCGCTGCCTAGAATTCTCTAACATGCTAAGCATTGTTTAGGTTTAGGAGATTAAGTAGCCAATAGAACTTAAAAAGTTTTAATTTTTAGAGGAAAAATGTCTGGTCACAAATTGGACAGTCCTTTTTGATGCAGCATTCCTGGACAGCAGACTGTGACAAATGAAGCTTATTTATTATTAAGTTAAATTTGTAAACTGGATTGGTGCAGTAGTCGTGCACAATGCATTCTGAACCCAGACTCGCCTTAAAATGCAGGACAGTTTACACTAACAAATCCATTTACAGCAGCTCATTTAAAGAGATGAGGTTTCTCAATGTTTTCACGAAGGCAACCTGTCTCTGATACTATGACTACCACATTAAAACAACTGCTGAGGACCATAACCTAAGTGCCCATATTTGCATACAATATTCAGCGGTGATCCTTAGCATTAACAGAAGCTAAACATTTAGCTGACGAATATCATTCATCATGGGGGAGGGGGAATTACCCACCAGAATTTGCTTGTATGCTGCTGGACAAACAAAGACCATGGCTGTCAGCACATGCACAGCTCTGCTATCCAGCTGGTCAAGAGGCGGTACATTATGTAGATGATGGGAATTAACATAAGAGAAAATATAAAATGCAACAGACTGCTATTATTAGCCCTGTGGACCTGCATGGCCTGACATACAGACCTTAAGCATGCTCATTCATTCATATGATCTCACACACACACACACACACACACACACACACACACACACACACACACACACACACACACACACACACACACACACACACACACACACGCCATGCTATTCTGCATGGTAAATCACCAAGGTAGAAGCATTCACTCTCCAAAACAGCACCTTTGCTGTATGGGTCCCTATGAAAGCAGATAGATACACAAGTACAATTATATGTATATATACATACACACAAACACACACGTGCTTGCCGCATGTATTTCTGCATGCTAGAGCATGAAGTCAAAAGCTTTCATTCCCCAAAACAGGTCCTGTGCTTTATGTGACCTTATGAAAGCAGATACACAAACAACGACTAGACACACACACAATTTTGTTGAGTATTAGAGATTCTATACAGAAGCGTTTGGCCTCCATATCAGACCCCATGTTATATGTGGCTCTATGAAGGCACACTGTAGATAAGTCTAGGACTGCATATCATGATTCATGGTATTTGAGAGGCAGGACAAGTTCCATAACACTTCTGATCTATTACCCTACAAAACCACGACTTAGTCAAAGAGCAGCTTTGCATCCATAAGTCCCAGTGGTAATACTAAACAGGGTTTCACATTGATAAACAGCGATACTTTACGTTTACTCAAAATCTGATACCTGGTAGTGCCAGTGGAAAAGGAAGCGCCAGGAAAAATGGGGGGGGGGGTGTTGTTACTCCTTTGGATAATTAACCAATTTGCTTTTAACTATGACAACTCTGCTGATTTTTATGATACTTCCTGGAATGTCAATTCTAAGTTCCCAATGCAAAATTTGTGCAAGGATTTTGTAGTCACTTGACTCTCTCTCCAACCAAACTGTACATCACCACAAATAGTGTTAATAACTTCAATGTTCTTAGAAACTTTTATGCTCTCAGGTATGTGGTGAATATCAAAATGGGTTTCGTACTCAAACAAGGTTGTGGCATTTTTCCAGTCCACTTTTTATGGAAATTCTTATAATATTATTATGGTTAATTATGACAGTTTGAAATTAATGACAAAATCATTATAGATGGTGGCCATACCATTTATCTTTTTTGTTTTACTGGCATAAATGCAAGTATGCACATACTTCGACTGTGGGTCTATCACTTCTTATTGTAGCAATAGTAGCACCGCATTAAAGTATTAATTTTTTTTTTATAGAGACTGGTACAAATAATAAAGGGAAATGCTCTTACTATATTGTTTACTTATGTTATAAAATTCCTGTTGTTTAGCTCTACTGCTTTCCTCCCAGAACCTTATCCTATTAAATATCCCAAACACTTCCTCTCAAAATGGCCCTGCTCAGCAGCAAGAGAAGCTTAGTGATAACAGCAGGAAACTATTAGCATAATGGTTGCCTGCCTAGGAAAATATTAGGGAGCAATGTAACTTGTGACATGAGATAATATGATTATATAGTACTACCAATTCTGCTAAATTATTTTCTATAGAATTAAATCACAAATGTCATCACTGATGGCGAAGAGTCCTGACTGGGCAATCCCAGCCAGGATCATTCAGTCAGGATCCTGAAAATACATCAAGCCTGAAAAGTATACCTCGCTTTGTCCTTGGTGTTAGCAGTTATCACTCCCCACATGACAAACACAGGCTGCTCCATGTACAAGTCCTTAGAGGCAGCAATTGATTTTGGAGGCACTCTCAAGTTACAACCATCAAAATGATAAAAAGTCTGTACATTGTTAGTTAGAGCAATGCTAATGCTTTTACTCCACCTTCAAGTCCCCCCTACACACAGAATGCAAACAAGCCCACATGCACATATACACAGACACACACTTAGATACACAAAACACACACAGAAATGTAAACGCACACACTCAAAAAAATAACAAAAAACACTCACAGACACGCAATGAAATGCAGTCACACAAAGAAATGCAAACATGCATGCCACACAAACACTTAGAAACACACCCACACACTCAGAAATGCAAACAAGCATGCATGCACACACACAAATACACTTAGATAAGCAAACACACAATCTACACACAAATGTAAACACATGCGCATGCACACACATACACACTAAGAAATGCAAACAAGCAAGCATGCAAACACACACTTAGAAATGCAAACACACACATAAACATGTACTCAGAAATGCAAACATGCACTCACACATACACATGCACTCAGAAATGCAAACATGCACTCACACATACACATGCACTCAGAAATGCAAACACACACACTCAGAAATGTGAATATGTACACACACACACACACACACACACACACACACACACACACACACACACACACACATGCAAACACGTGTACACACACTAATGGAAACACATGTACCCACATTAAGAAATGCAAACACATGCACACATTCAGAAATGCAAACACGTGTACACACACTAATGGAAACACATGTACCCACATTAAGAAATGCAAACACATGCACACATTCAGAAATGCAAACACATTCACATACTCAGAAATGCAAACACATGCAAACTCAGAAATGCAAATGTGCGTGCACACACACACAGAGAAATGCAAACATACGCACACACACACACACAAATGCAAACATACGCACAGACACACAGAAATGCAAACACATGCACACTAAGAAATGCAAAACACACACCCACACAAACTCAGAAATGCAAAAACACCCACACAAACTCAGAAATGCAAACACACACACACACACACACACACACACACACACACACACACACACACACACACACACACACACACACCACTTGCACAGCATGCATTTAAGAGGTATAGCTAATGAAAAATGCAGACTTCTAGGTCTTAGAAGATAAATGACTTGCTCAGGATCCCACAGTATGAAAGTGAGAGGTGACAGCATTCGGGCCTTAATTTGCAAATCGCAGACTTAACTATGTATTATAGCTCTGTTATGACTGTTTGCATGTTTTTTTGAGCACGTCTTGCAGTGCATAGTTTAAAATCACTTGGCTCTGTTTTGTGGTTTTACAGTACAGTTTGGGCATGGAGTGAGATTTATGGTGTCGCACATTGACATTGATTACAGATTACTGTCAACATATGCGTAAACTTGTAAACAGCTATGCCAAAAGACCTTCAGAGTACTAGATTTATTACTATCATCGGAGACCATCAGACCAAATGTTACAGTGCAGATAAATTCTAAACTGGGGATATGACATCTGAACTTTGGGATTATTTTCTAAAATAATTTAATATTCAGAAGAATTCAAGAAGTACAAGTTACTATTTTCTTTTTCAGAAACTGAGTTCATCAAGGTAAGAGAAATGTAGCATAAGAGAAAATAACTGCCTCTGTCTAGCTACTGACATACTTCCAATACCATGAATAGCACATACCATACAAATGTGCACTTATGGCTAGAATTTGGCTTGGTTGCTCTGTAGTTCAAACTAAGCTCTGGCAAACAAGTGGAAAACTTGTTTATATATAGATATGGTATCCTGTTTTCAAAGTCTGTCTGCTAGCCTGAACATCTCAGCATAATCCTACTCTGCTAGTCACAGACATTTGCTTTTATCTTCTTAGACATTTCCGTGTGTATTCTCTGCTATGTTGTCTTTTACCAAGAGAGAAAATAAAGCTTCGAGTGCAACTTGGTCATCTGTGCAATCAGAGAAAACATCCACATAATATGCAAGTCCAGCACACATGCATAATAAAAACAGACAGATACACACATGCATGCTCACACACACACATGTACACACACCAATTACATATCAGATGTGGGGCATAGACATACAAAGCAAAAATGTTCATACACAAAATCTGAAATGTAAATCTAAGGCGGCTCCCCCTTAGTTGGTTTTAAGTGATCTAAACCACTTTACATTTTTATTTTTTTTTTGTGAGTTTATATTTCTGGTAGTGCTGTATGCGTTATATTCATATATACATACATAAGTAATCCTTCTATGGCTCAGACACAGCAGTCCGTTTTCTTGTTGTCCTTGTACATTTGGATACTGTATCACAATACAGAGCCAGTAACCTTAACTGTGTGAATGTTGTCAAAATTAACCTTTCAAAAGGCATTTTTGGTGGCTGATAATGCCCACTCTGTCCAGCATTATTGCTTGCTTGAAAAACACTCTTACTATTACATGCTAAAATATAACTAATCCCATATAGCAAGGCTCCTTGGGGTTATTACATATGACATGACCATCACATCACGTCATCAAAAAATAGGAATCCTCTACAGATCTATACCTTTCCTAACACAACACAGCCATATAAAATTGTTCAGCTTACTTATTACCAGCTCTACCATACACAGCCCCCATCATCATTAATCTTCAGTCTTCCCAATTTACCAAACTAGAACAGTTGCAATAAAATAATAGCTAAACTTGCAGGTAGCCTACCCAACATGTCACATAATTTCACTTCTATCTGCCAATGAAAGATTCAAGAGCTTCAAAAGTACTTGAAATTCATAAAAGTAAAAACAGTTCACAAAATCCACAATCAACCTGAGAAGTGTGCAGTCGTTAATACTGTTAACACATTCTGTAACTCTTTCGGCGGAGACCTTCACACAAAAGACAAAAGCATGACATCCGCACAAAAGTCACAAAAAATGCTGAAGATGCAGTTTTTCCAACTATGTATGCTATTCTTGCAGTTTCTGAGTGTGGAATTCCTGTTGCTCAATTTTTCATTCATAACTGTAAATTTGTTGGATATTTTTTCCTATAATGTAGCACTGCCAATTAATTCTCTTTGCTATTTTTAGAATTTATAATTGTAGACTGGCCTCCATGTGATAATTCCTCAAATTATAGTGATTTAATAGTCTAGATTTTGAAACTTTTCTCCCAGTGCCTCCCACTGAAAGTTGGTAGGTTTGCCCAGTCATACTTTCCCAGATAACAAATGCAAACAAACATCAAGTCACTTCAGGGGAAAAAATGTAACATTTTAAATCTCACTGCCTGACTCATTACTGAACACAAAGATGAAGTACATAGCCTTTGAATAAACCACTTGAAACAGTTGGAAAAGATCAATGATTTCTCAACAGAAAAATCATAAGCTCGAAAATGTGAAATATTCAGAAACCAGATATTGACACTAGGGAGTTTTGCTTACTTTAAGCACTTGCATGTATTTGCACTTCATAACAATTGAACGTTTCAAAAAGTGAACATTTGTTTTTTATCTGCCAGCTTAAGAGACTGAAATATTTACTACCAACTGGTATATGTGAGAGAACATGTACAGCAGGGACTGGGAATTTGCCCTTTTCGCACTATTGTGCGATCTCGGAGTTGACTTTGTATTTTTTGTTTTTTTCATAAATTTGTGATTTGATTTTGTGGATCTTTTTCTTGTTCATTCATGTGTGTTTGCTTTCTGATGAGCTAATCATATACATATATATGTGTGTGTGTGTGTGTGTGTGTGTGTGTGTGTGTGTGTGTGTGTGTGTGTGTGTGTGTGTGTGAGAGAGAGAGAGAGAGTGTAGGCATACATACACACGCACATAGACACATGCACACAGTGTCAATCTAATTATTTTGAATGCATCTATTAGAGTAGACCCCCGACACAGATAACAGTCCCTCAAAAAAGCAAACTATAATGCTAACCTTTCACTGCAATTTTACAGCCATGAGCAAGTCCTCTCAAAGAGCCCTTTCATTCAGGATCTGACAATTGTAGTTTGATTTGAGTTGCGGTTCCCAAACATGCAAAACTAAATTATGAAAGCCAAGCCATCCTGACACAGTCTCATTTGATCCAGTGATATTCTTGCCTTTTTGCCTTCCCAGATAAAAGATAGCAAAACGCTAAGACCAGAAGAAAACTCCCACAATAAGATCCTGAAAATTACAAACAGCCAAAAGTAAAAACAAACATTTAGATCACCTGCAGTTTTTGTGATCAAAAATAAGAAGTTATGTACTCACCATAACGTTCCATCTGAGTAGGTAAACTTCATTTGTCTGCAACCTGTGGAACCTGTGGGATACGGATCCGACCTCAGATCCGAGCCGGCAACTTTACAAAGCTTAGATCCGAGCTCCTAGCTCCTCCCCTTACCCATAATCCCCTGCCAACCCTGACTGACCTCAGATCAAGTTTGTCCGCAAGCACTATAGTGGATAACTAACTACATTATCAGAATGGTACATCACTATATGACATGAAAACACATCTGAAGGTCAGGGGGACGGAGGGGGGGGGGGAACGGTTGCAGACAAATGAAGTTTACCTACTCAGATGGAACGTTATGGTGAGTACATAACTTCTTAATCTGAAGTAGTTAACTTCATTTGGTCTGCAACCTGTGGGACAGAGTCCCCAGCTACTTAAACCTTGGGCGGCCTTCATGGAAGGATATTCCGGAGCACTGCGGAGCCAAAAGAAGTTCTCCCTCTGGAGGTAGTGTCCAATTTATAATGATTGATGAAGGTATGAGATGAGGCCCAAGTGGCTGCTGAAGAGATATCTCTGGATTTAAAGGCGGCAGAAGTAGCCATAGCCCTAGTTGGATGGGCACGAACTCCTTGAGGTGCGGGCCTGCCGGAATTATGATATGCTGTAATGATACACTGTGAAATCCATCTCGATAAGGAAACTTTCGAGACCGGTTTACCTAAATTAAATTTGGCAAAGGAGACGAACAACTGGTCAGATTGTCTATGACCAGATGTCCTATGAATGTAAAATCTAAGTTGTCTCTGTACGTCCAAAGAATGTAGTTTGTACTCCCCTTTGTTCTTGTAGTTGGGAAAGAAGACCAGCAAGTTGACAGATTGGTTGATATTAGATTCAGAAATTACCTTCGGGAGGAAGGAGGGATTGGTCCTGAGGTAAACCCTATCCTTGTGAATGGCTAAGTATGGGGGTTTCACAGAAAGAGCTTGCAATTCAGATACTCTCCTGGCTGAAGTAATAGCCACAAGAAAGGCTGTTTTCCAAGACAAATATTTGAGGTCTACTGAAGACGCCGGTTCGAAGGGAGGGGCTGTCAGGGCTTGTAATACCAAAGTCAAATCCCATGGAGGTACCACTTCCTTTATTGGAGGTCTAAGAAGAAAGGTGCCCTTTAGGAACGTTTTAAACAATTTTGTAGAGATCAAAGGGCCCATTTCAGTACCTATGTGGTAATGAGAGATAGCTGCCAACTGAACCTTAACCATAGAACAGCTAGCTCCATCATTAAAAAGACCTGAAAGAAAGTCCAGCACCACAGGCAAGGGGGCTGTAAAAGGGTCCAAATTATGGCGTTCTGCCCAGATAGAGAAACGTTTCCACTTACTACCATAGACCTGCCTAGTAGAGGGCTTGTGCGCTGCTACTAGGATAGTTTTAACTGGAGAAGAGATACCGGGAGTCCTAGCTACAAGTGGAACTGGAGAAGCCAAGCTGTAAGCTTGAGGCTGGCCAGGTCGGGAAGTGGGAGCCCCTGGGGGTGGGAGATTAGATCCGGAAGGGGATCTAGAATCCAAGGCGGATTCACTCGATGAGACCAGAGGTAAGGGAACCAAGCTTGGCGAGGCCAGAATGGGGCAATGAGGATCATCCTGCTCCCCAACCGACTGGCTTTCTGAAGGAGTTTCAGCATGAGGGGAAGAGGAGGGTAGGCATAGAGAAGACCAGGTGGCCAAGCATGCACCAAGGCATCCCTCGGGGCTTCCCTGGCAGGGGGAATGAGAGCGAAGTAATTGTTGCATTTCGTGTTTGAGGGAGATGCGAAAAGATCACAACAGGGCTGCCCCCAAACGGCAAAAATTCGGCTTGCTACTCGAGTATTGAGGAACCACTCGTAAGGTGAAAGGATGGTGCAACTCAGTCTGTCCGCTAGGATGTTGGTCTGTCCCAGAATGTGCGTTGCAATGAGAAAGCGGTTGGTGGAGATCACCCATTCTCACACTCTCATGGCTTCTCGACAGAGTGGGTAAGACCTGGTTCCCCCTTGTTTGTTGATATACCATACCACAGACATACTGTCTGTCTGGACTGCAATTGTTCCTACAGGCAGAAGGCTCTGAAGTGCTTGCAACGACAACAGCACTGCCCTCATCTCTAGAACATTTATGTGCAATAAGGTCTCTGAATCGTTCCACGTGCCTTGAACCATCCTGCTCAAATTATGCCCCTCCCACCCCAGATGAGAGGCATCCGTGGTCACTGTGGTGAGAGGGGGGGCTGTGGCAAAGGAGCATCCCGGCTGGAGGTCCGGCGATTGAAGCCACCAAACGAGAGCCCTCTTGCAGGCCCTGCTGAGAGAAATGGGGTGACTCAAGGGGTAATGAAGAAGGGACCATTGGACTTGGAGAGTCCACTGTAAAATCCTCATGTTCAGATGCGCCATGGGAAGGAGGTTTATAGCAGCTGCCATGGACCCCAGGGCCCTCAGAACCAATCCCACCGGAGGTTTTGAAGATTGAAAGATGGCCCGCACATGTGCCCTCAAAGTGTGTAACCGGTCAGAAGTTAAGAAGGCTAGTTGCCTGTTGGTGTCCAGTCTGGCCCCAATAAAGCCTATCACCTGAGTCGGGGTGAGAGAGGACTTGTCCGTGTTTATGGTGATCCCTAGTTGTGGCGCAAGGTTGAAAAAGTAGTCCATGGCTAAGCATAGTAGATGCCTTGTCGGGGCGGTGAGGAGCCAGTCGTCCAGGTACGGGAAGACCTGCATTCCCTGGAGTCTCAGGTGGGCTGCTATCACTGCTAATACCTTGGTGAACACCCTGGGGGCTGAGGTGAGACCAAAGGGGAGGACACTGAATTGATAATGACTGGCTCCCAGTCAGAAGCAGATAAACCTCCTGGACCGTTCGTCCATTAATATGTGGTAGTATGCGTCCTTGAGGTCTATGGGGCACATCCAGTCATTCTCCCGCAAGAGGGAGAGAATAGATTGAAGAGTAACCATCCGGAACTTTTCTCTGGTTACTGACAGATTTAGTAGGGAAAGATCGAGGATGGGCCTTAGGTCACCTGTCTTTTTTGGCACCAAAAAGAACCTGAAGTAATAACCCGATCTGGACTGGCCCAGGGGGATGTGCTGGATGGCCCCTTTTCCTAAAAGCAGCCAAATTTCCGCAGCCGCTGCCTCCCTGTGATTGGGTGGAACATCGGGGAGGTGTCCGGGGGTGTTGGGAATGTAGGAAAAGGGAATTCTGTATCCTCTGGATATGGTACGAAGCACCCAGCAGTCTGTTGTAATGGACTCCCAAGCTGCCAGGTGCTTCAAGAAATGCCCCCCAACTGCCTCCAGAGTGGAGCAGTCGGGCAACCCTTCAGGGTTGCTGCGTTTCTCTGGACCCAAAGTTCTTTGGGCCCTCTCTGCCTCTAGGGCGGCATCCACCCTGTCCTCCTATGTCGCGGAAGGACTGGGAGTCCTGAGCGGACTGGGATTGTTGCGACTTTCGGAACCACATCTTCTTCTGTCCCTTTTGGTTCTTGGAGAAGGACCTCTGGGGAGCAGAGAAGCGGACTTCGACGGCAGACGTCTTCCCATCCTTTTCGCTCTGGACCAAGGTCTCGCGAACTGTCTTGCCAAATAGGGCAGAACCATCGAAGGGGGCATTCGCAGAGGACGCCTTGAAGGGTTCCGCAAAATCACAATGTTGGAGCCAGGCCTGGCGCCTCAAAACTAGGCCTACTCCGCTGGCTCTAGCAGCCCCCTCTGTAGCATGGGATAAAAGCCACATAGAGGTGTTGGATATAGGCTTAAGAGTGGCCATGCGAGTGGAGTACAACTGTTTGTCCTCCCCCGGCATGGACTCCGGGGGTGATGCAGGTACTCTTTGATAAGCTCTCGCTGCAGTCGAATGATATGTGCCATGTAGTTCAGGGACCTTACAGAGAAGGTCACTGAACTAAAGACCTGCTTCCTGATACGGTCCATCGAGTGAGACTCCTTGCTCGGGGGATGGACCGAGGGACTCTCTTGGGCTAACTCCCTCTTGGTGGCTGCCGCCACCAACATGGCATCTACGGGGGGTCCCTTGCTCAAATGGGATTTCTCTGCTGGAGGGCTCAGGATCTTGTCGGGACATTTGGGGACTGGCTCCACAGTGTCCAGCTCCTTCCACGCCCTAGTGGTGATAAGGTCCACTAAGGGGTCGGCCGGAGGGGACACCCAAGAGGCAGATGGGCCTGCTTCAAACGCCTCCAGGAACACGGATTCATCCGAGGAAGCCTTGGGGGCAGACCACCCCCCTCTTATCCTAAGCATTTCCATGATGTCTCCAAAGGAGACATCCTCGGGGGGTGACCTTGGGGATCCTTCCCCCTCATCCAAATCAGTGTCTTCTGTCAAGGACTCAGGGGAGTCCACGTGCCTCCTCTTACACTTCCGCTTGTGAGGAACATCCTCGGGGGGACTGTCCGAGGACGACTCACCAGCAATGTCTTGTTCCAGGGGAACGACCTGAGACGTCAAAGCAGGCTGTCCCTGTGGACGGGCGATGGAAGCCCTACCCAAATGAGAGGGAGTGCAGGATGGAACCGTAGCAGGGAGCAGGGGCCTGGATGCACTCAACAGAGCCCTCTCCACTACATTGAAGGCCAAGGGAGAGCCACTCTCTCTGGGATCTGAGAGACGACCCTCACTCGGATCCGATGGATGGATCGGAGCCGGCACCGGGACCATCGGATCTGAAGGGCCAGTGTGCTCCGACCTGGACAGAGCCAAAGACACACCAAACCCCTTGAATCCGAAGCTCAGAGCACGGCTCCAAGAGCTCGGATCCAACAAGGATGGATCCGGAAAACTCTAAGGAAGAGTCGGAACTGAAGTACCAAATACTGTCGGCGCTGACCCACCCCCTGCTCTAATGCTGCCCGGCTCCAAGTGCTCTGAACCCGGGAAGCGGGTCAGAGAAGGAGCTATCCGGGCAAAGAAGGGTGTTGAGGTCCCCCCTGGGGGGGAGGCAGGAGCACTCCCATCTGCATTTGGGCCTGTATGAACCTTCGCATCACCCGGTCTAAATCAGCTTCAGAAAGGCTACGTGTTGATCTCAAAGAGGCCACCAAGGCTGGCCAGGAGTGCCGTCTAGATGACCTCGATGGAGATCGGGTCTCCTCCTCCTCGGGTCCCGGTGAGAAGCATGGAGACCGGAGCCGAGAAGGAGGAGACCTGGAAGCCGTAGAGGGAGAAGCCCACTTAGCAAGGGGGGCCGAAGTGGAGGCCTCGGCCCGCTGCTTGTGGTGCTTCTCCCTCTGTTTTTCTCTCCTGACCTCCCTCGCCTCTGGCACCAAAGTGGGATATTGAGTCCCGGCCGGGGGGGGGGGGAGGCAGGAGTGGCCGCCGCCGAAGCCTGGGAGGAGGCCACAGAAGTACCAGAGGCCGAAGCCGAATCCGGGGGCAAAACTCCCGCCAGGATCAGCTTAGACCTCCGGTCCTTCAGTGCCCTGGGGTTGAACGCCGCACAGATAGTGCATCCAGAGGAAAGGTGTTCAACCCCAAGGCACCGGACGCACCGAGTGTGGCCATCCACCTGGGAGAGCTTATGGCCACACTCGGTGCACTTAGAAAAGATTGGCTTTGGAGCCTCAGACATTATAAAGAAAACACACTCGCTAGGCCCCAAACACACTACACACAGAACTACGCACCAGAGAAGGGGAGGAAGGGTAAATTAACTAAAAGATTGAACTACGAGTATTAAACCAAAGGGAAACCTAACCACAACACACTCGTACACTTAAAGGTAAAAGAAAACAAAGTTTTAAAACTTCTCACAACTCTGTGAAGACCCTAGAACCAGGAGCTCAAAACCTAGCTGCTGACCAGAAGCGCGGCAAACTAGATCTGAGGTCAGTCAGGGTTGGCAGGGGACTATGGATAAGGGGAGGAGCTAGGAGCTCGGATCTAAGCTTTGTAAAGTTGCCGTCTCGGATCCGAGGTCGGATCCGTATCCCACAGGTTCCACAGGTTGCAGACCAAATGAAGTTAACTTCAGATGAAAAGTTTTCCAGCCAGTTAAATATTTCTTGCATGTGTTTAGGAGCAAATTAAAGGTTCTGTGCCACTATCACATGTTTGCATGTATTCAGAGCTTAGCATACCAGGACTCCACTGAAAATAAGACTTCCCAGCTGGAGTATCTCAGTCAATAAACATGAATATATATATCTATATATGTATATCTATATATTATATATATATATATATATATATATATATATATATATATATATATATATATATATATATATATATATATATACACACACACACACACACAAACACACACACATCTGCGTTATTACATTTAGGGACAAGGTAAAGCAGATAAAGACCTGGACCTTGTATCTAGAAAGTACTCCAAAATAATTCAATGTACTAATAATTCAATGTACTGAATAACCTCAGCGTGTCTTGTTCTTGATCAAATAATGATTGACAGAAATATACCAGTGAGTAATCAGCAGAAAGAGATGAGTCATCTCACCTAGCAAACCTATGACCCTGTAATGGGGTTCACAGTTTAATAGGTTAATACTATGCTGTTGATCCAGAGGACCATTCATAGCCTAGCCACAATATCCCAAATCATAGCTTCCCATTGACACGACCCAAATAGTAGGTACCACTGACACAAAACTAAGGCACTTGCCAGGGTGGTCCGAAGAAACTTGCCAGGGGCTCTGTGTATAAGATGACTAGGTATGGAGATAGCATACACCACTATCGGTGTCTCTTCATTACAGGAAAGAGGCTGATAACAATGATGAAACCTTGACTCTAGCCTCTACACAGGTACGCAAAGGTTTTGCAGCAAACAGATGAAATCAGCCAGAAAAACAAAAACATTTAGGGCCTCAAACAAAACTTTCACACTTTGATGTCTTTCTATCCCCAAGGTGATTAGAATCAGTGATTCCCTGTTTTCAGCTTGATGAATCAATGTCAGACTTATTACATTATTAAAAGTATGCCATCACACCAGCTGAGTCTGCCATAGGCATGTGCCCCTCCCTTCCTCCCCCTGATGGGCACAGCCATTTTTCACTGCAAGAACCTTAGATGCCGATGCCACTAATCAAACCCAGATTGCTTGAGCTTAGAAAAGATTATAACTGTGGAGTAAGACTGAAATCTGTCCTCTCATCTTTGTGGATTACTGAAACCATGGTCTGCTTCCAGGACAGGGGACCATCTTAGCTGAAAATACTTCATTCATTAGGAATACCATTTCCAAAAGAAGCTGGTCTCCTGCTTGCGCAATAGTTCATAGGGAATAGCATCAATGATTAGTGTCTTACATTTCACCCGTCTTGTAAAGGCAAGGGAAGAATGGGACAGATTTATCAGCTCAAAAGGGTTTTGGCTTAGTCCCAAGTCAAAACTAGCAAACCTTGCTGCTTTGAAAAAATTCCTAGTTTCTTGTCACATCCACTTGTCTCTTGGAAATGCTGAACACAGCGACACCAAATACTCTCGGAACCCCTCTGGATTTTATCCTGGATTCATCCATAGAGCACGCATCCTTTATCCCTCAGTCTTAAAAGCATTATTTCTGTCTTCATTTGCCAAAGGCACACAGTAAAAGAGAATGCAAAGTATCTCATTTTTACTCTAAACTCAAGAATTGTCTGCATTTCTGACTTATCCCTGTCTACCCTTGTGGATCCTCACCTACAATTCCTGCTAACAATCGAGATAGAACTTTCTTATTTTACACAAGTCTAGTATATTAATTTACAGCTAGACTGCTTGCTGAAGTGGTAACTTAGATGTACATTTTCAAACAGGGTAGCATTGAAAATTTACAAGTGACTTCATAGGAGGTTACTAGGCTAATGGCCCTGAGGCCCTTAGCGGCCTAGCCAGGAGTTTATCCCCAAAAAAGAAACCTCAGTCTTCACCTGTCAATGAGGGACACAGGTGGAACCCCTGGGACAAATTTGTGGTTTCCCATTCACTCATCAAGGTTGCACTTGAACAGGATCAGCAAGGTACTCGGTTTGATATGTATGGGAAGTCTATTCCAGAGACAGGGCAGCCTCTAGGAGACAAGCCTGTCTCTCCAGCAGGTTTTGTTGATGTCGCATATTGGATTCAGACCTTTCGAGCGGGTAATGTGCGAAGAGTTAGACTTACGAGTATGGACCATCTCTAGTAGGCAGGGTCCAAGATTGCCTTGTAGGCAAGACACAGATCACCTCTGAGCAATCTGTACAATACCAAGTAGAGTGATAGTGATTTGAGCCTGTCCGCATAGGACAGGTGTTGGGAGGCCATGGATTCTCTTTGTGAGGTATTTCTGTGGCTTTTCCAATTGGTGCAGATGTTTGGAGAGGTGCATACCAAATGGGGCATTATACTTAATTACTGGTCTAATGACTGAGGAGTATAGAAAGGTAATAACCTCCTTTTTTCTTGAAGCAATCCCTTTACTTAAGTAAAAGGCTTTTCTGACCACTGCCGCTACATGGTCGAATGTGAGATTGTTGTCAACCTGAGTATCCAGGTCTCTCACTACAGGTTGTGTACTTAGGGGGTTGCTGTTGATGTGGTAATCAGTAGAGGCCATTTTTTTGCATTTAACGAGGCCATGACTTTGGCACCAGTCATTAGTAGCTGCGAGACCCTCTTGCAGCAGCAAAACTTACAGTCGTCCACAAACTATGTCAGCCACAGGCCTTTTGTCTTTGTTGCACTTCTGAGAAATAGATGCTAAACAGTAGGGGTCCCAGGAGAGCTCCCTGGGGTACTCCACTCATGACAGGTCTGCCGACAGCCTTTTGAGATAGGGATTTACGCCAAGTTGTGTTAGCTTTTCGATGATGCCAGAGTGGGAGATTGCATCAAAGGCCTTGAGCAAGTCAAGGCGAGCTGTATGTACTGACTTTCCCTCATTCAAGGCCTTAGTGACAGTCTCAAATAAGTCAACCAGGTTCAACAGGCAAGATTTGCACTTGATGAATCCAAACTGGGTGGGATCAAGTGCCTGGAGATTGCCTATATCCTTGTTTATGAGATCCATAACAATATGCTCCATGGCATCAGATCAGACTTGTCAAGCTAATGTGGCGATAGTTTCCAGGGTCAGTAGTGCAACCACCTTTGTGCAAGGGGATGACAATGGCAGTTCTCCACTCTGCTGGAATGAAGCCTGTACTTAGGCTGTGGTTGAATAGGGTGCTCAATGGCAAAGCTAGTTCTTGCTGGAGATGGTGCAGAATACAGCCTGAGATACTATCAGGTCCCATGGAAACTGTGTTCTTTGCCTTAGATAGGGCCTTTAACACTTGATCTATGGAGATGTGTGGTGCAGGACAAGTATTGGGGATGTCATAAGGGCCTTTGGGGGGGGACAGGGGGTTGAAGTTTGCGCTGAACCTATCTGCTAGCAGGTTGGCTAAGTCAAAAGTATCAGTGTAGTGGATGCTGTTAAGCATCCTGGACAACAACCAAGGATGGTGTGTGCGTGTGTGTGTGTGTTCATGTTTTAGAGGACAGGAGTGGGCAAAACCATTAGCTGAGCTATAAACCCAACAGTTGCTTGATAAAGCTTATTGTAAAGACTGCACTTGTTCCCATTTTATTATATTTGTTTAGTGTGTTCAAAACAGTGGCATTCACTTAAATGTCTCTATTTTTAAACTCTCAAGATTAAAGGTAATGAGTAGAAGATGTATAAAATATTTACTTCAGAGCCATAAACATAATATTATACCCGGTTTTAAATGACACACACTTATCATTTTCAGATGATCTGAGAAATTACAGGAGTAGCAACCTATGATTATTATGCTAACATGCCATTTAATGTTATTTAATGAGTTTTCATATCACATTCTGAATTCTGATGCACCAGTTCACTGACAGTATGACTGAGTGATATGTTAATTAGCGATGCTTTATGGGTAAAATTAACATGCGGCTGTCCTCTCAGCTGCACAAGAGCAGGCATCATTTGTTAAATCTAGTGCCTCTAATAATGTAAATTAAGTATGTTTAATGTTTGCACCGGCTATGGTTATACATAATAGTGATTTTTGTAAACACATGTAGAAATAACATTTCCCTTGTATTTATATTTTTATGTATATATTTACTGCATAGTATCTTTGATGACTCCTGGATTGTTTTTGTTGATACTTAATGCTATTTAACAAAGATTACATCATGCATTTGTTAACATAGCTGGTTTCTTGAACTAAAGTCCTGCTTTAGGAATCTTTGAAGAAAGAAGAACTTAAGTGGTTTCCTCTGATACTACCTTTTAATTCATAGTTTTCAAAGAAAGGAGTGGTTATTGTGCATTAGCCTACAGGATGTTGCAATAGTCCTTCTTCCTCAGAACACTATAGTACAGACAGCTTCTCCTCACTAACAGCCCACAGGAATCAACATCTTACATTCCTTACCAGCTTAGCTTCTCAGTTTCTAACCTGCATTACATGAACAGTGACATGGAACATATCAATCTAGTTCTCTCAGAGTCCCAATTCCCCAGCATCTTGCTCTGTCTCATCTTTCTTCATACTCCTCCAAATGCCTCAGCTTTTCGCATCCCCTCCTCTGTGAGATGCATTTAGACCCACCCTAACCCGATGCTGCATCCCACCACCGTTCTCTCCTAAGCCATGTTTTACTGTCACTTATTTTCTCTTTTCCTTTCCGTTTTGCTGTGCTGCCTGAACACACTAACTTGCTGCCATTCACAACCACTGTTGACATTCTCTTTATTATGTTACTGTGCACCACCAATCTGTGAAACAGTGCAATGTGAAAGAGCAGCTGGGGTACACAAATCAACCAGCAAAACTCCCTTTCTGTAGTGCAGTCACACAGTATGAATAATGCCGAGGGAGGTGAGGTACAGACTACAGTGGTTCTTTCTTATCCAACAAGTGCAGTTGCAGAGAGAAAGAGAGATTTTGGAGACTGGGTTTGAGGCAGAGTTCTTAAAGTGCTACCTGTACCACTAGCCAACACAATGAGGAAGTAGAAGAACAGGTTGTATAAATGACTTAGGGTTTTTGACAGTTGACAAGGGAGAAAGCCTTAAGATTGGTAGGGGGATGGGTAGACTTAGCAGGCAGACCAGCTCTATAATAGAGACAGGCTCCATCTTACTCATAATGGACAGTGGTGCTGGGAGTTCGGTTAGAAAGGTACAACTCCACAACAGCACATTAAATTAAGATAAGCGGGTGTCATGGATAAGAGGAGAGAAAGGTATGTACTCAAGTAGCTAGGAGACAGGGCACACAAATGCATGCACATATGTACACACACACACACACACACACACACACACACACACACACACACACACACACGCACACGCACACGCACACACACTACAGAGAAATTAGATGATTTGCCAGTTCATCTATGGCTCATCTTTTGGATGCAGGAAGAAAGCAGATGTTTGTTTTTTATGGCATGGAAAACTGCCTGAAATTTACAGAAAACATAGATTAGGATTGTTGGAATATCATATTTTACTACTGATTAAAGACTTTAAATGCATTGATTAGTACAATTGTTAAGAAGGCTTTGCTGAGAAAAAAATGCTGTTTTGACTTTTACAGCATACACTTTCCACAGGATATTTATATAAACTTTTTTTTTCAAGAAAAGGATCATGATTCTAACATGGATACAGGTTGCTATAGATGTCACGCTCAACAGTGGCTTGGAGTCTGCGATATGTACATCTGAGAAGAGCTGATGGATGGACATAATTTTAACATTCACTGTACTGAAGAGCAGTGACAACATGGACAAGGCCACATCTGTAAATAAGATGGTGAACAGAGCAAAAATGAATAATGAGTATGCCTCAAAGAGATCCAAGAAAGCATTACTTCACAGTGAGAGTAGTAAAACTGGAGTGGACATCTATGAAGTAGCAGAATCTTCCACAACAGTGAAGGGATTTATAAAAGGTGAGGAGAGAAAATTAGGAAATCAGATGGCACTATAGTCAACACAGTAAGACTTATTGTAGCAAAAGGGAAATATCTGAAGGATAGGTTCAGCAAGTTCAGACTAGGGAAGGCTCCTAGTTCCATATACTCATATTTATGTAGCAATAAGTTCAGGATACAGTGCTTATGTTCTGTGTTTTTACTTCAAATATCTACCTTTTTAATTTCAGTGCCAGAATATGTCATCAAACACAGGCACCACAGTGAAACCCATGTTCTTAATAAGGCCTGGCCCATGTCTTACATGAAGGCATCAGGCTCCATTAATTCTTAAAAATGGAATCATAATGATCCTTTCAATCATCAGAGTAACTTTTACCTCTCCAGCACTGGACAAAAGCAGATACTATGTTGCTGGCCATAAGATGAAGATACACCTTTTTCAGTGAACTATATGTTCATCATATTGTGCTATAAAGGTACAGTGCATTATTTTTCCCAAAATACAAGATGAAACAATTACTGAAAAATTATTGCATTTTTTTCATTCAACACTGCAGTTAGTGAAACAGGCAGAGAGACTGATCTTTAAGTCATGTTTTGTACAATATAGTTCTGTACAGTAAAGAATAAGCCGAGGTTTGTTAAGGTTTTGTACTTAAATGGCATCTTAAACTTGGCATGAGCTAAAGTCAGTAGTGGTAAATCATGACAGATTCAGTTAACAACCTTGGTAAAGACTCACAGGACTTTTACCGCCTTTTTAATATCTGTCCTTCAGTTTATAGCAAGTATTATTGCCCCAGCCTAAAGAATTTAAGATCTTGGCCCTGAAATTGCTAGACTGTGAATGTTCAGTGCTAAGTTTTGGAGTTTGTGCCTAAACAAAGCAAAGTACTAAAAGAAAACAAACAGAAGCTGGATCAAAAGACATTTTATTATAAGCTTCTTCTGTTAAAAGTGATGACAATTTTTTATTTAGCAAAGAAACATGTAAGATGACATAGATTTGTGGATAGCAAAGCCTATAATTTCCAAACCAAAGTGAATCCTGTTTATCAAGTGAGTTAATTTGAAGACCTCTTTAATCACAATGCAGCCACAACCTTCCTTTATATTTTTGTACATTTCACGAGTATACCCAGTTAACAGGATATTTATAATTGCTCTTATTTTTTAATGCAAGTATCTTTGAGTCTTTTTCTGAAAAATTAATATATATGTAATTAATATACATATTCAGACTAATAGATGGGCAACTTTCAGCAGTTGCTCAGAAACTCAGGATATGCACATTTTAGAAGCATTGATAAATTGGGGGAGGGTATAATTTTAACACTGATGATGTTGAAGATAAGTGTGAAGAAAGAGGAAGGAGTACATGGGATGGTAGTCACTAAGAGGTATGAGAATGCATTACTTCATACCAAGAGCAGTGGCATGTCCTCCTTCGAGCAGTGAGGAAATTTATGAAAGGATAAGATCTGATAAAAGGAAGATGGGAATAAAATTAAATGCGACTGACAACAGCAGAGAAGGACTTCTAGTAGGGAAAGACAGTGGTTAGAAGGTTGGGTATGAAATAGGGACTCAGCAGGGTTCTTGGTTCTGTGTTTGTGCATTTATACAGTAAATCAATTCTAGAAATATTTCCTTATATGCTGTGTTTTAATCAAACATCTATAATTGGCACCTGCCTTTGTGATGGGTTCTCTAGAATGACATTAAATATGATGCTATGGGAAGGCCATAATCCAAGGTATGCTACTTTTTCTATATAAAAGAATCAGGTACCATTCAATTCTAGAACTGAAAACAAAATGCAGTGATTTGACCATCACAGCAACTTTAACATCTGCTACAATAAAGAGAAGCAGATGTTCTGTTAATAGCCATGACATGAAGGTAGGATTCCTTACTGATGAACAATGTGTTTTACTTTGCTAAAAATTATACAGTGCTTTATTTTCCCAAAGAATAAGAAGAAACCATTCAAGATAGGATTCCATCATGTTTTTTTCTTGCACTGCAGTACAAGAAAATTATTTATTTTTTTGCATTTCATGAAATGCAGTACTGCACATTGAAGAATAAGCTTATGTTTGTGAATGTTAAACAACATCCTACACTCCTCAATCTGAAGTAAATAGTGAAAAAATCACATGACTAATTCTGCACTTACCTTTGTTGTATCTGTAGCACAACAGATTCGTGTTACAGCTTTCTGTGCTTTAAGAAATTCAACATATTGGCCGTGAAACTGCCAGACCAAAAGTGTTGTGTGTGGAAATTTGCCACCTGCCCAACTGATCATCAGGTCTTTATTCCTCTACCTATAACTTTCAATCTTAGCTAGTTTCTTTCCACACTCAAGGGGCAAACTGTCAGAGGCAACAAAGAATGATGCCATCACAGTGAGCTGTGGAGGGCTTCTCCTTGCTGATCGGCTCCTAACACTCCCACATCCTGACTACTCTGCAGAGGCTAGTTAGTTTCTTCACTTGCCAAGCTGTGCTTCTCCTTACTGGAGTGACACTGCAGTTCCACTTGTCACCAAAGGAGGAGTGCAAGTGTAGCACAACTAGAGAATCCCTCTTTTACTTCCTCAACATCAACCAAGACAGTTTATCTGGTCAAAGCCACTCAACTTCCTCCCTTCTGTTGGCTGTCTGTGCTGCATCTGTATGGTTATTCAAACCTGGATCACCAAAAGATGCAAGCTGAGGTACTGCTGCATTGTCAGTGGACCACCTACACTTGTGGCTACTAAAATAAATAGCATGTACTTCACTTAGAAGTCTAATTATGCACACCAAAAGATCCATAAATAACATGATTTAATAAATATTATATGCTGAAACATTTAAGAACTTAAAAATCTAGGAGCGAAGAGAGAGAATGAAAGAGAAACTGCAGAAGTTCTCAAACTGAAATCAAAGGAAAAAAAAAGAGAGTTTCAAGGGGTAGAATCATGCATTACTGTCACAAACCCAGGATATGTTAGTTTATAAAGTGTATTGTCACACTTAGCAATTTAACTTTTAGTACCATTCTATGTAGCATATAAAGCACCAATCATTATTTTCACCCGATTGACAAATGTTTTTCCCCTGCCATTCACTTACTTAAATTTGTTTTCCATGCTCTGATGCAACTGAAAGTCAAAAATGATCTTAGACCTCAGTGACATCATCCACAGATTTTAGCGGATGCATTCTGCTTATGAGCAGTAATGGGTCCATTATGGAAGAGCCCTAAGTTGACATCACCACGGAAACACTAAACGGTCTAAATAAAATGTTAACAAAGATTTTTTTTTATTACAAACATGGTTCAAATTTATAAGAAATGACTAGGGCAAGATGCATTGTGGCAGTTAACTCAATGAAAGCTGTGATACACTCAAAGTGTGACAGTACACTTAAAAATAATCTTACAAAAAGGATGAACAGATTCATGCCTGTACTGCATTTCTAGCAGCATTTTTTAATTAAAATATATGAACACTTACCATTAAATATAAGGAAAAATAATGTGAATACCATAAATCAATGCATGAAATAATACTGCTTACAATATTTAAAAAAGTAAATAGTCGATACAGTATTAGATTCTAAAGTTCCTTATATTCTTCTTCTTTAAGAAGAGATCAAGTTGCCTATAGTTAGTTTGAACAATAATAGTTTCATCAATTCATTTTTGATGAATCTAACTTGTGCAGCTATAGACACATGGAATTGAAAGGCATTTGGGTGAGAATAAGTATATTATATGCAGAAGTCAGTGACTTTAGGTTTAAATTTGGTGGGGGTTTGGGGTCAATTTCCTTGTATTTTATTTTACAACTTTTGACCTGGAAAGTCCTAGTAGGTATGACAACCCCTTTTAGGAGGGGCTCAGGGAGAAAATCTCCACAGTTACAATAACATTAAGACTAAGTTCCAAGTTATGGCTACATTTAGGATTAGACTGAGCCAAGCAAAGAAACTACCAGCAACTCTAGCAGACATTCCCTCCTAGATGATTTTCTGCAGTGCTTCTATGACGTCAGGAGCACAGGCTTTATGTCGGTAAGTATGTAGGCATACGCATACATAAATTTTAATTTATTTTACAAACTGATTAGTGAGCAAGTGATCTGGTGTACTGAACATTTTTGGTCACAACCAAGGTACAAAAATGTAATACTAAAGTACAATAAAGAGAGATCTTATAATTGAAATACATCTTTGTCTTTAGCTAAGTGCAACATTAGAATTTCAAACATAACAGCCCAGTATTCTGTGGAACAGAAGATTGCCATTAGTTAATGGGTTACTAGAAATGGCATGACTCAAACAATGTCAGTACAGTTATGTAGGAAGGTGTGTAGAGGAATGGATGCTATAGCATGCACAAGCTGTTATCAACAACTTTGATGCTGAACTATTACATAGAGCCACATTTACATCAAAGGTATGCCACCAGACATTGGATGCTTCCCACAATACCACCATTTTCAAAGAGGCACTGGAACCAATGCACTGAGGACAGGCTTTGTGACCAAAACTGGTCTGTGCATTTTCACTTGAGCGGTTGATACAACTAAAGAATACAAGAACTTTGTGGTTTGCTGGACATTGTCTATTTCTGTGCTTTCTCCTCCATGCTCTTTTTGATGGCATTGTGCTTTCTTTGTAGATGTTGTTAGTCTTCAGACAGTGCGATTATTTTGGAAGAATCATTGGAAACAGAACTATAAGTAGTTCTGCACTTGGTACTTTGCTTTTACATTTTCTACTGTGTCCTCAGTACTTGGCAGTAGTTTTTAAGTCCCACCATGGATTTTAAATACAGTGTAAGGGGATTTGGTGACATTTTAAGCCTCTAATCCTTATTACAATCCTGCAAGGTCCCAGGTCTTTCTGCTAGCAGCATAAGCTATACATCTCGGATAAAAGCACCACCCTGATTAATGTACATTTCTTATTACAGTCTTAACTACCATACATACACCAAATTCTACTGTGTCAAACTTTCTAGAAAGTATAGGGAAATTAGAAATATTTTCTTGTTCAGAAAATATTTTATGCATTCCAGAAGGAAAAACACATCATGCCCTATTTTCAACTATGATGAATAATTCATCAGTTTTCTTGAATAACTCATGAATTACACATTGTATGGATATGCATAATTCATGAATAAGAAAAAAGCAAGGTAGTATTATAACTTGGTAACTAGTCTTTTAAGACTAAAATATACATTTAACACAGGCAAGCATGAAATAAGCCAGCTGTAGCAAACATGCACATCTCCGACATAAATGCTATTAGATATCGAATTCCAAAGTTTATGTTTAAATACCTCACTTCATTATCAGATTCCTTAAAATTGCACAGTGCTAGCTATGCATATGACTTGTACGTCATACTCAAGCACAGTTGCATGATTTTACTTTTTGAAGGAAAATACAAAACCACCAAATGCTCTTTAGCATACCTCTCAACCTCTTGGAGCAAGAAATCTGGATGAAACCATAAAAAACGGGGGGGGGGGCAGAGGTCTAAAAATAGGGACAATTCTTAAATATTGCTCTTACAAACTCAGAAAGTCGACAGAATAAAAGGTTCGTCATTAGCATGACTTTTCTTCTTTCAGCTTTTTCCCCAATTAGGGGTTGCCACAGCAGATCACCTGTCTGCTCATGATTGGCAGTGGAGTTTTACAGTGTCGAGTTGCTAGCCCAGTGCCCAACCTTCCACGGAAGGCACACACACGCACACATGCACTCACACCTAGAGCCAATTTAGAGTATCCAGTCCACCTACACCATGTCTTTGGGATGTGGAAGGAAACAGGAGCACCCCGGAGGAAACCCACACGACCACAGGGAGGACATGCAGACTCCACACAGATGGCACCCCAGCCAAGGATTGAACTGGAGAACCTCTTGTTAGGCGGCAACGCTAACCGCTGCACCACTGCGGCCGCCCATTAGCATGACTTTTCTAATGGGTATGAAATGTGAAATTCAATTGTCTTGTTATTATTTTCAGAAGTCAATCCTCAGTAATTAGCCAGTGATTTGCTAGAAAACCAAATTTTTTTTAGAATATTCCATGAGCATTATATTGGCTGCATTTATAACTGTACTTTTTCATGTCAGTGAAAGCTGTACAAATCTAAACTGATACAATTGCAAAGTTATCATTCATTTGTCATAACAAATATAAGATACACAGAATAAGAAAAAAGGCAAAACTTGTCTTTTACTAATGTTTGTACAGAATGCAAGAATGATCTCAAAGCATTTCAGTTAGCAATATCTCAAGATCTGCTCTTATGGGGTAATAGCTCCATTCAAGGAACTGGGTCCATTTTTTCCTCAGCTGTCAGAGTAAAAATTATTATAGTGTTTGTAGAAGAATTAACCGACTTTCAGGTTAGCTGATCTTTAGCATACGTCTTTCATGTAGGCTCCTGTATATACACTATTATTGTCTTATTATGTTAGAATACCAATTAATATCTCAAGTAGTGAATTTTTCCTACACTGCAGTTTCAGTGACTCCACACTTAGGCCCAGAACTCCACCCCAATAAAAAAGAGAAAATAAATAATCTGCTTGCTTCCCGAATCATGTGATTTGTTACCACATGCTTTTAACAAGCAGAGCTGGGATTGTAGAGGAAGTTTCTCTGGGAATTCAAAGTTTATTCTTTACATTTTTCAAATGCTGCTGTCTAATACATTAAACCAACTTTAGGAAAACAAAGGTAAAGCATGCTTGCTATGCATTTATAGAAAGAGTAATACAGCAGTCTCTCTCCCTCTCTTTCAGTTTTCTTGAATGGAAGTCTGTGAATGTTGTTTTAAAAGAGGTGTTACTGAAATCAGCACTTTAAACATATGCAGAGTGTTATATCTAGCTAACCACAAAGTACATACTCAGACTACCTGAGACTCCCGCTGCATTAGTAAACATCCTAATTGTCCAGGTACACTGAACATGCAGAAACATAGCAGTAACCTCTTAACAGCCATGGCAGCAGTCAGAACAACAGTCATAAAAAATACTACCAGGGATCAAAAGCATCATCCTTTGTGGGACTCACTGCCTAGGAGTAAAATGTACTTAAAATACTTAAAATATTAATATCACATGTAACTATGCATGGTTTTTCTTCAATTTACTTTTGCAAGTAAATGGAAAGGCTAATTTTATGAATTGTTAATTTTTTCCCTATTCCTATAAAAATAATACACATCAAATGTCAAACCATTCAGTGTATGCATATATATTATATATGCACACACACACACACACACACACACACACACATCTACTTTGAAATGCCAGAATGCCGACAACCATATGACCGACATTCAGAATCTTGACACTTCAAGTACATCCACAGAAAGGCAAATAAAATTTCCTTTAAACTGCTAGCAGGGGGGTTCCGCCCCCCCCTGCACCCACCCCTGTATACACACACACACACACACACACACACACACACACACACACCCATCATATCTCTGATCACAACCAGACCAGATTTTATGTGCCCGAGAGACAAAAGCCAGGACATTTGCTTTCAAGATGAATCTTGACATTCATGTTGAGAATGCATAATAAACTGGCTATGATCAGACAGACCCAATCATAATTCTTTGTAGTGTTAGTGCATGGAACTTTATAGAAGTTGTTGAAGAAAAGAAGTGTAGAAGTGCTAAGTATTTAACAGATTCAAAAACTGGGTAGTTTTCCGTTATCGGTGCAACACGCAAAGATTGCACAGCGGTTAGCCCTGAAGCGGTTGTTTTGATAGACTACCCTTGTTTAACTGTGCCAAATTGCTTAGGTTTATATAGATATCAGCATGCTTTTCAACCTTCCGAATATTACAACTGTAGTATTAAGTTTAAAAGTTGTAACAAAGGGTCAGAAAGAGGAACACTGTCTTATTTTATTAAAAAGTAGTTTATACAATACTATGACATGCCCCACAATCCTCTACTGTACCAACCAGACCTAGTCACAACTCAATTCACTACCCAAGACCACCCTCAAAAACAGCATCGGCTCAGTCAACAAAACAAACTAAATGTGGTTTCTGTAAGCTGCCACAGTATGACACCTTTCACAACTGGAAAAACAGGATTTCACTGTCCCAACTACTTACTCGTAGCAATAGGGGAATGACAGCGGGGTGAAGCAGAGACTTTCTAGGGTTATAATTTACATCCATCCTACTATGCACTAAAATTGTATGATGGCGTTGTATTAAAAATTAGTTTAAATCATAACACTTACAACAAGGATTGCCGGTTGGAGGACCTAACACGTTCTCCAGAAGAAAACAAACAACTTTATGCAACCACTGAACAAATTTTACTGCAATAAATATACCTGTCAAGTGTATCTCATTTTAAGCTTTAGAGATGACAGTCCCTCACTGTTTACTACATTACCCCATACTTCCACAATGGCCTGTTAGACGTACACTGTTGAGGATTGTTTTAAAAAGCAATACCCATGGCAAATAATATTTAAATCATATTAATTCCTCCAATCTTGTACAACACATTTTAACCACACTATCACCTTCTTAGTTGAAGTGCGCATTAGACCTGTTGCCCCGATAACGGAACAGTACCGAAAACTGTAACACACTTACCAATGCTACAAACAGAAGGGCCATCACAGACAAAAGCTGGCAAGAACAGAAAGCTTTAAAAACAAGTGAAACAGTTAATTTGATCAAAAAAGGCCCGAATGAGGTGTTTGTTTTAAAGTCTTTTTTTTCTGTTTCTGCCACTCTTATGTGTGGGGTGCTGAACTCTGTTAATCTCTAGTGTGATACTAAAGCTATTGCTCATAAACTCAGCTTAACAAATACTTCCTACCTTCCTGACATCAAAAGTTGTTAAACTAGTCTAAATTTTTCTGACTTTGGAGCACAATCATGATGTTCTTTTCTATGTTGTTCTGAAGACCTCATCTGAAGAGGAGCAGAGATGTCACAGAAGAACTTCAGAAAAGAGGAAGCAAAGATGCTGGATTATCAGGATGTGTGTGTTATGGGGTCCAGGACTTCAGTTTTGGTCTGCTGCTGTTACAGAATGAGGAATAAATTGGTCTGCATTGGTATTCTTGCAGTGGACTTCACACATATGTTTGGCAATAACTTCACAGGTCTGCCACTTTAAGGCCCTACTATGTATTAAGTATATACTGTTGGCACATTATACATCAAGTCCATCACTATGTATTCAAGTCTGAACCTTGCATTTCACATTATGCAGCATACATATGAATAATCTACAGTGGCCTCTGAATTTATAACACAAAAGGGCAAAGCCACTGGTACCACATCCACATTATCTATATTCTTTTACCTTATACTGTTTAAACATGCCATGAAGTGGCTAAATGGACAGCAGTAAAAATAAAATACTGTTGGAGGATTGAAATATCATCCCAATCTACATTTCTGTGTGTGGCTGTGCATTTCTAGATTCCCCCCTCACATTGTTGCTCACTATCACACTGTTTACTACATTACCCCATACTTCTGCAATAATCACTAAAATTACAAGGCATAAGGTATACATATCAATCAATAAACGCCAGTACCTCTGTTATATCTTGAAAACAGCACTGTGGTCTTATTACTAGCTACATCAGTCAAGGCTCCAACACATCTCAGTATTAAGTCTTTCCTGTCCTATGTAACAATAAACAGTATTTTAAATTCACCAAACACATGTAATATATAAAAAAAATGTAAATACAAAATCTGTTTAAAATGCTTTACATAAGTTCATAGGCAAGTACTAGGCTGGCTGCCCTAGTGGGTCATTTTAAATCTAGCCAATCTCCCTCACAGGTGAAAATGAAACCCTGTACGTTGTGTTTGCGAGGTAAACACCTTGACCATTATGTCAACCGCCACATAATTCTGTCTGGTAGTCTGCCAGTTTGCAGCCTGATAAGATGATGCAAGTTAGAGAAAGACATTGAAAAGGCACATATTACTGCACACATCATCATATCTCTCAACTGTACAGATATTCATAGAATGTCAAAATTTTTGCTTCATGTTTCTCTTCATCATAAAATGTGTGGTTTTCTGGCAAATCATTGAGGATTAAAGTCACTAAATAATTACATATATTTGAGTTTCAGACTATATTTCTTCAAAAAAAGCCCATTAAGACAAAGTTTGGTATTCTAGCAACTTTTTAAGCTTATAAGAGAAATATTTAAAATCCGTCCCTGATTTTAGGCCTTTGTTTTCCCTCAAAATTATTTTTGGCTTTGCATAAAATGCAACTTTGTTTTCCAGCCTACTACCTTCTCACCTTACTGAAGAATTTACACTGTCCATCTGTTGTGAGTTCATTCTATAACACTTCCAAGGTAGTGTAGTCTAATTTACACTGTCCGTCTGTTGTGAGTTCATTCTATAACTCTTCCAAGGTAGTGTAGTCTAATTTACACTGTCCGTCTGTTGTGAGTTCATTCTATAACACTTCCAAGGTAGTGTAGTCTAATTTACACTGTCCGTCTGTTGTGAGTTCATTCTATAACACTTCCAAGGTAGTGTAGTCTAATTTACACTGTCTGTCTGTCTGTTGTGAGTTCATTCTATAACACTTCCAAGGTAGTGTAGTCTAATTTACACTGTCCGTCTGTTGTGAGTTCATTCTATAACACTTCCAAGGTAATGCAGTCTAAAAGATAAGTTAACAGACTTTGATGGGGTCACTGCTGTCCTTATCTTTTTCTCTTTCTCACAGACTTGCTGGAGTGGAGAAGTTTATAATGGTGGTCCTGGTCACTCTGTCCTCCCTTTGCAGCTCTTTTCTCTTTACTCCAATTTCTTCATATAAACACTATTTTACTCTTATAATCCTTCATGTGTCTTATGTGTATACTTTTTACACAATGACAGTTGGTCTTCACCCTCGTCTAAACTGTATACCTATTTTCATTTAACTGCACATGCACTTTTTAATCTCCACAGATAAGTTATGCTGCTTCTGCTGGTTTCTCTCCATCCTGGTTTGTAATTATATATATATATATATATATATATATATATATATCCTGGTTTGTAATTATATATATATATATATATATATATATTTATATACACATGCATATATATATATATATATATATATATACACACACATAATCTCCTTTCACGTGAGAGAAGAGATACAAAGCATATTCAGATTGCATTGTCTGTCTTTATTGATCAAAATTGTACCAAGAAAAGGATCCCTTAGAGCCAAATTTGCAGTTCTGCTTTCGATGTCCTGGACACCATCAGAGGAGCACAGTTAAAGAAAAATACAGTTTTCTAAGGGTCGGAGGAGGCAGAGAAATGAAAAACACAAAAACATACACTTTACAAATGTCTTTGTATATGTTTCTTTGTAATTTTGTGCATACTAATGCAACAAATAACTTTAGAGTATTACTTCTGGGTCTCTGATTATAACAAATTATCATACGTTAGAGAAAGAGATAAAGAAATGTATCCTGAAAGTGGTGCAAATCAAAACTCAAGAGGTGAATCATGACATCCATTTCAACAACATACAACAACTTGCTTATGACTGGAGACTCTCTTGGTTTTCTGGCAAATCATTGAGGACTGAAGTCACTAAATAATTACATACATTTGAGTTTCAGACTATATACTTCTTCAGAAAAAGCCTGTTAAGACAAAGTCTGCTATTCTTCTCACCAGTGGAGAGATCCTGTCATAATTCGTTGTAGTGCATGGAGCACGACAAGCTCCATGAACTACTTGTTAAAAAGAGTGACAGAATAGAGAGAGAGAAAGAAAAAAGTGCAAGGGACTTGCTGTTTCATAACTCTAAAAACAGCAACACAAAGTGCTGACAAATATGTCTTTGTAGTATATGGAGCTTTAGTTGCTCCAATGTAGTACAACATGTACAGAAAAAGGAAATTAAGAGGAACTGGTGCTCTACACATTTGAAAGCAGTAACATACTCTGCTTCTGGCTGTCGTTTTTGAGGCAGTGCCAAGTTTATTTTTAATTCTGTGATCACTTTAAAAGCTGTAGTACACTTACACTGCCCCACACACACAAATGGAACTATGGCAGTCTGAAGAGTTTTAAAGCTTTCAAAGCAGTTTTATCTTCTTGGCACTATTCTGTGATGGCTGATGTTTAATCTGTAGCTCAAGACTACAGCTTAACCATCTGAAAAATGGTTAGCAAAACCAGCAGCCAGAAGAGGATGATGGAGTGTTTTCTTTATTTTTGGGACCTTGACACAGAAGTAACAGGCAATTGCCAGTGTTATTTATGGCATCATTGACAGTAGCAGATTGAGTATTCTTATAAAAGAGCCTCTGTTGCTCAAACTTGGGAAATGGGTGCGCTCTAAGAACTGTTCACTATTTGTTTTACTTACACCACCTTTTAGGATGGAGTATGTTGTTTCAGTAGCACTACTGTGGCACAGATTAGCAAGGACAATTTCTGGGTTAAAGGGACTTGTAGAAACATAGTGTAAGTTTATTTCCTGTATTTGACCAAGTTTGTAACTGGCTCCCATAAAGGAAAGGAATGCATTTAGGCTAACGATGATATCTGTTGGGAAGCTGTGTATAGTAAGAGGATGCAACCAACATCAGAGGGTCCAGCTATGATTTCCTGCTACTCACCCACCCCAGTCTTTTGACTACATTTGTAGCAGCTCCCTAATGCATCACTTTCATATCAAATACAGCAAATAAAATGTATCCCCCCATTAATAAATAATGTTATTTCTACCCAAAGCCCTGAGCAGTACTCTCTATGCGTCTTATAATCCTAGTACTAGTTTTACTCATCAGACTGAATGAAACTTAACACAAGCCATAAACAAACTCAAACTGGCTAAATCATGTACCAGCACAGTGGTGGGTGAAAGTACACAGCTCGCTAAATACAGTTAAACACACATTCTGTTCAAATGAAGATGGCAACGACATGTTTTGAAAAATAACACCCAAGACTACTTAAAAAAAAAAAAAATGAAATGTTATTTTCTGGATATATCAAATGAAACACCAGACCATTACTCACAAAAAGAAGATAGAAAAGTCTCAATATCTAATCTAATCTAAGAATTTCACCTTTGGATGTGATAAGGAGCTAAACAGCCCACATTAACAAGGGAAAGAAACAACAGAATTAAGCAACTTAAAACCTGGATTAGTCAACACAAGCTAGGATGTAACAGGAATCTAAGAAACATGACTAAAATGATGCCTAACACTCTTTATTGGATATTAACTACTTTTGCTTCAAGAAATGCTAGATGAGAAAGAACAGCAGCAGGTGGGATTTTACTTCAAACAGAGCCAATTATAAGGCATGTTAACTGATGTATACTAATGGCTAAATGACAATTTCCCTGACTGCTTGCCAGTAGTAATGTTATAATGCACAAACATTATATAAATTAGTAGTATATACACTAACTCCCTCTGCAACCATTCATTGACTGTCTTCTGGCAGAATTTAAATTACCTCAAAACCCACACAGTTTGGTACATCTTGGGAATTTAAATGTGTATCAGCTAAGTGATACAAACTACCGTTTCTTATTGTTAAATAATTTTTTTCTCCAGCAGTCAAAAACCAGCAAGATATAACAAATCAAACAGCCATCGTCTGGAGAATAGTTTGCCCACTCTCACATTGGCTTGACAGGTACACAAAAGTAATAATTCTTCTAGACACTAAAAGTAACCATAACTCTTTCATCAACACTTGGACAGAAAAATAAACATTATACCCCTCTGACATGTCTCGTCTTTTAAATGATTCAGCCTTTATTAAAGTAGCACTAGTAACTAGAATACACATACTAACTTATAAAGATGTCAAAAATGGGGCTGCTTTGTTTATTACCATCCTATACAGCATATATATTACCAGTAACTACCAGAAGACAGTACGAAAAGGAAACTCAAACTACTATTTAAACACCTTAAACAAAAAGCAAATTTAAGAGACAAAGTGTATCAGAATAAGAAACCAAGCCAAGCTTCTGCCTAGTGCAATCTGTCCTGACAACAAAGAGAGTATTTGCACAGTTGTCACACAGTTGTCAAAAGGATCAGTCATTTTTTTAAATTCAGGCAAAACATAACTGCAAAGCAACCCTAAACCATTTGAAAGGAGACCAAAATTTAAGTAAAGAAATAACTCAAACTGACTTCACATAGGAATATGATGTGGATATTCTACAAATGGGCCTTACAGAAACAGATGCTTGATGCCAGAGCCATGGGCTCAAGCTTAAAACCAAGAAATGTATAGTTTTCCCCTTTGGGAAAAACCATGTACCCATGAATTAGCACATAGGTGGCAGTACACTAAACACCGAAAGTGTGATGCAAGACTAAGGGACACAGGTGGACAGTGGTCTCACCTTCAATAACCACATCACCACAACAGTCAGGAAATCCTATGTGGCACACCATCACTAAGGGCTTTTCATCCACAAAAAGGAGGTCATTGTCCCACTATACTCATCCCTCATTAGACCCATTATAGAGTACAATGCCCAGTTTGGTATGTACCTCACAAGACATCTGTAACAGCTGGAAAGGCCGCAGAAATGCCTCACTAAAAGTATCACAGGCCTAAAGCAGATGCCCTATGACGACCATCTAAAAAAAACTCCAGCTATACTCTGTGGCATATTGTCTACTCAGAGGTGATCCCTGCTTAACATACAAGGCCATGTCAAACTCTGAGCTGTTGGACATGCTCCACTTAAAGAAATCCCAATCCCTCAGAGCCACATGGTCCAGGGATCTAAACCTTGTCATCACAATGAACAAAACATGCCGGAGGGATAGGTTCCTGACTCAGACTCTCCATACTCTGGAACAGACTGCCCATACATGTCAAGCAGAGAGCCTCCTTGGCTCTCTTCAAAAGGAACCTTGACGATTGGATGGGAGATAGGAAATGCACCCCAGGGATCATGTCAGTCGCCCTGTAAGACAGGGATCCAGGGAAGTAAAAATGGGATCATGTCAGTCGCCCTGTAAGACAGGGATCCAGGGAAGTAAATATTGTGGGAAGAAGTAACCAGGGAATTTTTATGGCTAGGCTTGTATAGACCCTAGGGCCGATAGCCTAGTACCAACCTATGAACATTCTCTAGCATTCTACATCAGATAAAATATTATTTATTCCAATTCTTCTAATGCAACAAATTCACAAACGACTCATACAAGTTTCCCAACTGATAACACTATACATGTATGTCCATACATAGGGTAGTTAAGGGCCTGTGCAGTACATTGATCATATTTTCATTGCAACGACTTCAAACATCTTTGTATGGAATTCTTGGATTTCCAGGTTTATGTACTGGTCTAAAACTTATTTTCAGCCACAGTGTATGCACAAGATACATTACAAATCCCAGGAAATTTAGAACAAGTTTTCTCTGGTGGGTGGCTCATTAAAGGAAGATGTGCAGCATGCAATTCATTTTCTTAAGAGTAATCTTAAGTTATCTTAACTTAGCAGAATATGGAGAACATTGCAGTAGGTATAGGTAGTGTAACCTAGTCACAAATCTGGTCTTTGCGTTGGGTTTCAGCAGTTGCATTTAAAGAGGAGTGAAGGGCAGTCCATCTGGCAGGCCCTTATTAGCACATTTATTTCACTATGGTCTTCCTAAGATTGAGCCCAACACACATTGTGGATTGTCCTTTGGTAGCTGCACTTATTGGAGAAGTGAGAAGCGGGAGCTGAACATCAGATGGCTGTCAAACGTAACTGCTGAGGAATTTATGTCATTACTTTAGGTGCTGCTCCCTGGCTGGCTTTTGTGCATCTGCCATGCAGTGCATGCAGACATCAGCCTGGCTTGCATCTCTGTATTTCCACTGCTGCCTTTCATGTCATCTTCCTGCAAAGTCCTGTATTGTAGTGCATCTGGAGGCAACTTTCTGGTTCTCTCCACAGGTCCTTCTGATGAGGCATTCTTTAATCCTTTTCCTAGGGTAGGAGAGCTGACCGTTTGACTGTTCATTCCGAACAATCCTTGCAAGCTCCACATAGGCTAAAATCTGGTTACTTGCACTATAGTTAGTGCTAACTGATTAATCCAAGATGCTTTTTGACACAGTCTGTTTCTTTTTTTTTTTTTTTTTTTACGTAGCCTGTTCTACATGGCCATCTGGGTTTTTTTTACTACTTTTCAAGCAATTTAGGAGTAAATTTGCAGAAGTAGACACATCTGTGGCAGTGGTACTGTTTTAAGCAGTTATTTACTAGCATGTCGACACCAGACTTTCAGGCATCCAGTTTGATCACAAAGCAGTTATGGCAGGATTTTTGACTTGCACTGTTGGATTCTTAACAGTGAATACGTTGGTGTAAGTTTGGTTTGTAAGAATTGGAAAGAGAAAGATTATTCGTTAATCAGTTATTCTTCATGAAGTAATGAATAAGTGTAATTTTAAGAACTAGACTATATATAGAATACTATTCTTAATGGCAAAGAAGGACTTTTTTTTTAACAAAGAATGTATGTGGATGCTTGCATCATTTGATTTTCTACTTTGGAAAGTTAATCATCTTCTTCTTCTTTCGGCTTTTCCCGGTTAGGGGTCGCCACAGCGGATCAGCTGTCCACTCATGATTGGCAGTGGAGTTTTACGGTGTTGAGTTGCCAGCCCGGCGCCCAACCTTCCACAGAAGGCACACACATGCACGCACTCACACCTAGGGCCAGTTTAGAGTGTCCAATCCACCTACAGCATGTCTTTGGGAAGTGGGAGGAAACCGGAGCACCCAGAGGAAACCCACGCGACCACAGGTAGGACATGCAGACTCCACACATAAGGCACCCCAGCTGAGAATCGAACCTGAGAACCTCTTGCTGTGAGGCTGCAACTCTAAACGCTGCACCATCGTGGTAGCATCTGTAATAAATGAATTTGGAGGTGGCCAAAATAAAGAATGTAGCTTATCAGATGTTGGCAAAGGGTAGTGATAAATTTGTTACTTGTTAAATGTGGTATTGTGACTTTTTTGATGGTCTTTTTCATTAACCTCTGTCTAGGCAGTAATAGACATTGTACTGTGCAAATATGTAGATATTGCAATGCACAAGTATTTAAATTTAATAACGTGTCTTTAGACAGTGTTTGCTTCAGTTTTAAATTTGTCTCTTGTTGTATAATAAATAAAATAACATTTTTTAGGATCTGTTTTCAGAGGTTTTAGAACTATAAATTTGTAGGACGTAATGGTCTACACACGTCTTCATTGAAATGACACTAAAATGTTGGCAATTCTTTAGACGTCAAATTAATAAAGTTGTCAAAGTAATACAGATATAATGAGAGAGAGAGAGAGACTAAAAGTTTAGTTAAAAATGGTAGAGTGTGATGGAATAGAAAGCTGCAAAAGTAGTGCAGTATTGAAGATAATGTTCACTAGTGACATAACTTGTGTACGATGGTCTTCAGATTGCAAACAGACAAAAAAGTCTGATACTCAACAAACGTTGACTTGGATGTCAGCATTGCATGGCTTGTGAGAGACATTTGGAGGAGAAACAAGCAGCTCCTATACATAACTAAAGGGAAAGGACTGACTCAGAGCAGTAGAAATGATGAATAGAGAGGGGGACGAGAAGGCTTCTGGTATAGCCACGTACTGAGCAGTACATTGTTTAGAGCACTCCCATTGAAAGAACTAATTGTTTAAAAGCCAATAAACATTCATCCTGGGGAAAAGTTCAGCTTCCGTCTCATAATTACATTGCCTGGATGCTACTAAGAGAGAAGACATTTGGAGAAAGTAGGAGAGCATCATCTAGAAAGGAAGAAAAAGCTCTGCCTGGGAAGAAAGCTGTACCTTGCAGGTGTTCAGCAAAAAGCAGTGCAGGTTTCAGTTTTAGCAGAGGAGATTTTTTTTTAGTAATTCAGAAGAAACAAAAGTAGTCAGTTGCATATTTAGGTGTTTAAAATAAGGGATAGGCTTACAATATAAAGTCCAAAGGCTGAAAAAAAAATTGAAGCTTTAAGTAGTTCAGATAAGCTGATACAACTGCAGAATTGAATTGGAGACTAAAATGAAGTAGACTGAACCGTTTCAAAAATAAGAGAAGACTAAACATTGATAAAATCTGATTTTTTACTGTACCAGAGAAACTGGAAGGAATAGACAGCATTAATTATATTAATGCAAATAAGCAATTGGACCGATGCTCCACAGCAGGATTTGTTAAATGTGTTAATTGAAAGGGTGTAAGGCACAATGTCTATTCTACAGAACTGGCCGTGAAAAATCAGTAAAGACCTATATTAGTAAATAAGTAATCATTCTAGCAGAAAGAGCTACTACTGACAAAACTCTGGTAGAAGAGAGAAGTAGTCAAAATTGAGGACATCAGTGTGTTTGTGGAAAATATTCTCTGTACACCAGGCAGAAGAGAAGCAAGTTCACCCCTGAGGTTGGGGGATGTTGAAAGGCAGCTGTGAGTTTCAAGTTCTCTATGCAGTTGTCTTTGGAGTATTTTGTTTCTTTGGAAACAAATGCAGCATCCATGGGACCAGATGACATCCCAGGCTGTGTACTACATGAACTACAAAATGAACTGGCACCCCATCTAAGTGTCATGTTTAACCATAGCCTCACCTCAGGCTTCATGCCCACTGAGTGGTGCACAGCTAAAGTTATCCCACTCCACAAGGGAGGATTCGCCTTGGATCCCGGGAACTACCGTCCCATCAGTCTGACAAGCCTGATCTGCAAGGGCATGGAACGCATCATCATGGAACTTATAAACAAAGACATTGGCAACCTTCAAACACTAGACCCCACCCAGTTTGGGTTTGTGAAGGGCCGATCTTGTCTCCTGAATCTGATTGACTTCTTCGAATCGGTCTCCAGAGCTGTGGACGAGGGTAAGGCACAGCCTATATGGACCTCGCCAAGGCCTTCAACACCATCCCCCACTCTGAAATCATAGATAAACTTACTAAGCTGGGCATAAATCCCTACGTCACTCGATGGGTTGCCAACTGGCTTACTGACAGAACCCAGACTGTAAATCCAGCTCCAGACAAGTGACAAGTGGAGTACCTCAGGGTTCAGTCCTGGGACCACTCTTGTTTGGCATCTACTTCTCTGAAGTACAGGCCAACACTAAGGGACTCTGGCTAACAAAGTTTGCAGATGACTGCAAACTGGGAGCCATTATTGAATCCCCAAATGATGTGGATATTCTACAAAAGGGCCTTACAGAAACAGATGCCTGGTGCCAGAGCCATGGGCTCAAGCTTAATGCCAAGAAATGTATAGTTATCCCCTTTGGAAAAAAAACATGTACCCATGAACTACCACATAGGTGGCAGGACACTAAACATCGAAAGTGTGATGCAAGACTTAGGGACACAAGTGGACAGTGGTCTCACTTTCGATAACCACATCGCCACAACAGTCAGGTAATCCTTCTATGTGGCACACCTCATCACTAAGGGCTTTTCATCCAGAAAAAAAAAAAAGAGGTCATTGTCCCACTGTACTCATCTCTCATTAGACCCATTATAGAGTATAATGCCCCATTTGGTATGTACCTCACAAGACATCTGCAACAGCTGGAAAGGCCACAGAAATACCTCACTAAAAGAATCACAGGCCTAAAGCAGATGCCATATGCTGACCATCTAAAAAAACACCAGCTATACTAAGAGGCAATCTCTGCTTAACATACAAGGCCATGTTAAACCCTGAGCTGTTGGACATGCTCCACTTAAAGAAATCCCAATCCCTCAGAGCCACATGTTCCAGGGATCTAAACCTTATCATCACAATGAATAAAACAAAACATGCTGGAGGGATAGGTTCCTGACCCAGAGACTCCCCATACATGTCAAGCAGAGCACCTCATTGGCCCTCTTCAAAAGGAACCTTGATGATTGGATGGGAGACAGGAAATTCACCCCGGGGATCATGTCAGTCGCCCTGCTAGACAGGGGCCCAGAGAAGTAAATATTGTGGGAAGAAATTTCCAGGGAATTGTTATGGCTAGGCTTGCATAGGCCTTAGGGCTGATAGCCTAGTACCAACCTATGAACCTATAATCACAATCTTACAAAACATCCAATTTTATTCATTAAAATTTAAACAAGAATAGTAAGATATCCAATAACTCAGTTACACACAAGCCTAATAGCCCAAAATGACATTCCGCTTTCCTTCCTTACACCTGATAAACTTTTCATCAGCAAACCTTGAAATGCCCTATAAACATCTCTTGAACCATTGAAATCATCCATATTAGCCAGAAACCAGACACAATCACCCTACTCAAAGTAGAAAGTAACAAAATGCCAGGTCATTACTACCCATTTACCACACTACAAATATTAAGTCAAATACTAGAAAAAAGGTGATATAAGGAAAATGGATACAATAATGTGTCAGATGAAGAACTGCTAGTGAAAAGTAAAACCTGTCTACAATGCCTGCACAGTCCGTTGGCAAGTTACAAACAAAAATCTTTTAGATGCAGACCATTGTTATCTTATACGAAGAATCTTTTAAGATGAAAAAAAAATCATCTGGCAGTAAAAACAATGCCCCGTTTCAACAGTTTATCAAAGGTATATTCTCAACTAGCACATGTTCCTGGTTTAATAATTTGTTTAGTAAGATGGGCAGTTTACAGCTGGAGTAAATAAACTGGACTGAACCTGTCTACAAATGGTAAACCATTCCCCCTGGATCATTGCGGATCTCCCTACCATTTCATATACATATATATATATATATATATATATATATATATATATATATATATATATACACATATATATGCATACATACATATATATGCATACATACATATATATGCATACATACATGCATACATACATATATATACACGCATACATATATATACACACACACATATATATACACACACATATATATATATATATATATATATATACATACATACACACACACATATATATATATATATATATATATATATATATATATATATATATATATATATATATACACATATATATATACACATACATACACATACATACGTGTGTACATGTATATATATATATATATATATATATATATATATATATATATATATATATATATATATATATATATACATACATCTGTGTGTGTGTGTGTGTGTGTGTGTGTTGCAAAATATTAAGACTAGAATAGTGAAATTTCATTTCACTGAAGGTTTAAATTATCGACGGTTAGAAAGTTGCAAGTATGTTAAGTTTTGTGCGGTATCCCTTTAAGGTTTTGTAGTGTGTAGGAAACTTATGGCAGCCATTAGGTGTTGACAGAGTGAAATGTTGGGTAGGTATGAACTATATTTCTCTTTCAAGTGGAGGTGTGAAGAAAATGTTATAATTAATGTTGTTTTTTCATATTTATTAACTGGTATACTAATAAGGAAGGTCTTTGTGTGTATTTCCATATGTTATTGAGTGGAAACTAGGTTATGTTGCTGTGCATTATGGAACAGTATATTTAATATGTTCTCTGATCTAGTGTGATCTCGGAGTTGATATATTAAATTAGCAAGGGATGTGGGTGCAGGGGGCTTGCCCCCCTGCTTAAGCATAGAGAGTTAGATAGGTGTTTGTTTTTAGTGTTTGGTGTGCTTTACAGTGGTGTAAGGTTGGAAGGTTAGTTCAGTTTTTGTTTTTCAATATTTTGCGTTATGGTATTCAAAGATTTCAGCAAAATGAAGTTTCACTATTCCGGTCTTGACATTTGCGATTCGGGATATTGGTAATTTGAAATTTGTAAGTAGATCCATATACATGTACATGGTTCCACATGAAAACATCAAAGAACCATAACATCGAACCTGGGAATATCGAGACCAGAATGTCGCATATTCACACTATTGTAGTTGTGATGACCGTGCCCTGACCCAGCAATCAAGGATCCTCAATCCTCACCACTAACACTAGGGAGGGTGTCTCATATAAGAGAAAAGGATAACTAATACACACAGTAAAGTACAATTTCCCTTAAGTGCACACAGAGATCGGTCAGTCTGGGGCTGGTTGCTCCCTTGCTCTCCAGGTCCCCAATAAGACTCCCCACTGGCACAGCTATAGGGTCCAGGTCTCAGCCTAACTGGGCAACTAAAACCTCCAGTACCTTCTCTGTCCAACCAGTGCTTTGTGTACCTGCCATGTAGCTGACACAACATGCACACACGTTGAGATAAGTATTTATACAACTTCACATACACTCCTGGGAAAGGCTGACAGATTCTCCAACTCTGCCTCTTTACCCAGACTATATAGTAGTAATTACTGCCACCACCCAGTTAATAACATCAGCTACTAAAAGGCCCTTAAAAGGGTGTCCAATTATTACTGTGCAATATTCATATCCAATGGTAGTATGACTTAACAGTCAAGGCTTAGAGTGGCCTATTACAGTAACCTCTATAAATATGCAGTGTACTCTAGAACTTATCTCTACACAAATCAGCCACAGGTAGAAGGTTTTAAAAATATTTAATAAATAATTAAAACACAAGACAAAACTACTAAACCACAGAGATATCCAAGAGTTCAGAGATCACACAGAAACTTAAAATAATACAGTAGGATAGGTCTGATTTCAAAGAAAACTACCAAATTTATCTTTACTAGCTTTAACTATTCCTACAAGAAATCACAGTGCTAAAACTTACATGTGAGCATAAGGCAGAGTGCTGGTAAGTTGGATGTCCAAAGACAAAATGCTTTTAGTCTCTTGTGAGAAATCGTATTTAAACATTACTAACAAACATGTCTCTAAGGCCCTCCCCAAATTACATAATTTTTGACACTTAGGTTTTCCCAGGCAAACAAACTGCATTATTTAGCCATCTAACACCTGCTCAGAACTTTACAACAATAGAAGAAATTTCACATATACATGCTAGCAGAAACCAGAGCAATAAAGCACCTTCCACATGTAAATTCTGATCATAAACTTTAGCCTTAAAACAATGGGCATGAAACCTTCATCCAGCCACCCTGGAGCCAAATTCTAATATGAAAGGGTCACAGCATGCTTCACTGGGCCAGTAGAGTGCAATGTTGTCACATTTTTTCACAGTATTTTTACATTCAAGAAAACATGCCTGTATTTTACATTTATTTATACAGTTGATAGAATTATGTATCAAATTCTATTTGACTAGGCTGGCAGCCTTTGTCTGTTATTGTCCAATCTTCACAGTAGTTCCTAAAGATAGACTCCTAAAACATCGAAAATGGAGACCACAACATCTATAACAAATTATATCATACAACTAACAGTAAACTATAAAAATATCATAAATTGTAATTCGTAACTGTGAGACATTCTTTTGTTGTTTGCTGTGCTTTTAAACAAAAACTAATGCTTGCTATCAGCACTGACACATTATAGTAAAACTGTAACTCAGACCATCAGGGTTTAATTAGTATTACATTAAAGCACTATAATTCACTGTTTAAAACGCTGCCTTTGAACACGTTAACATGGTAGTCGTCTCAAGTACGTAATTGTATCTCCTTACATTTACTCTGCATCGTTAGTTTAAAATGAAATGGTTTATGTTAACAGTGTGCTTACCCTTATCAGACTTTGTGAAGTAGTATGCGTTTCCCTGTTCTCCAGGGTACAGAATATGCTTTCTGCCATGTTATATGTACTACAGCCTCTCTCAAAGTGGTAATACGAGCGCTCTAGGTTCCCTGTCTCCTTACGGAGTGGAGAGCAGTTTTGGTAATACTATATTGTGAATACGCGACATTCTGATCTCAATATTCTCAGGTTCGATGTTAAGGTTCTTCGACGTTTTCAAGTGGAACCATGTATACACACACACACACACACACACACACGTACGTATACCTGTACATATATGTATATTCTTCCATCATATGTAAACAGAAGTACCCAGTTTCTAGAATTCAAACACTACTGGTCTAGGTTTCTTACATATTCTCCTGTGGGGACAGCAAAATTACCAAAGTAATAATATCTGAAGAAAAATTTAATATTTATACGACCTAATCCAGTAAGGAATTTTATTTCCCATAACTGTTCACTAGTACATTCATTTTTATACAGATCACCTTCAAAGAAAATCAAACACATATAAACCACTCGCAAATGTAAATAAATAGACTTACCCACCTGCTCTAACATCACTGTGTTCTGCTACAAAATGCCTAACAGTTAACAGCAGGACTAGGGACGTACAGATGCATCCTCTGTACTCTTCATATAACCTCACATTCCTAGATTGCTATGTTCATTACAATGTGGAGTCAGTATCTCTGTGTCAATGCAAAATCTTTGTTCACAAGCCAATAACTAAACTCTATTAACCATTTGCTAACTCACCTCGGCAGAAGACAGAAAGCATTCAAACATCTGACATTACACATTTGAAAGTTGCTGTTAACAGTTTCTCAATCATAAGAGATAGTTGAGAAGGTGTGTGTGTGTGTGTGTGTGTGTGTGTGTGTGAGTGAGAATGACAGTGAGTGTGTGTGTGTGCATGTGTATGTACTTAGTGGGATGCTTTTGGCATGGGCTGCTAGGCAGAACACTAGAGCGGTTAGATCTGACAGCACTAGTATATGATTCAGAGACATGGTAGTGAGCTGGTAATTGTGGCCACAGCCGCCTCTGAATTGCTTTTTTCACCATCACAGTAATTGACCAACATGGAATTTGCAGGAGTAGTAAGCCTTTTTCTGGATACTAGGAAACACCATTTTTTGTAATGGTCTCTAACCTGAGTTATGAAAGAAAAGGGTCAGATCAATCTCTACATCTTGTAAAATAAATACTTTCATATTTGGAACACACACACAAACTTTGCTTGTGAGCTGTGTGTATTATATATACATTTATAAAATGAATATCTAATTGCCATTAGTCAAAACATATGACATAAGCATGTAGTAAATCTACTTGCATGTATAGCCGAGCAAACACTAAATAACAACAGATAGTTAAGTTCATCTGTGACCAGAGTTATAATGCATTTGTGGTCCTATAGACAGGATAACATATCCCACTATAAAAGATGATCTCTGCCTTTGCCATGGATTAAAAGTCTTTTCTGACATGCACTAAGATTTAAATGAAATCATAGAGGCCATGAAACAAATTAAAATCGTTATTCGTAAAAAAATCTACTGCCAATCATTAGCGGACCGGAGTTCCCGCTGTGGCGACCCCTAACCGGGAAAAGCCGAAAGACACAATAGTCTGGTTATCAGACTGTTCTCACACATGAAGACATTAGTAAAATGAAGCTGCATTTATTCTGTAGATTAAATGTATTCCTTTTTAGGCAGAGGCCAAACCTGATGAAGTTCTACTTACTCATTAGGGACGTTCTTTTTTTTTTTGTTTTCACTGACAGATTTATTACAGAGTTGTAGACAATTAATGCATACTGTATGCTGTGAAAATAACATTCTGTGAAGACAGCCAAGGTAAAAGTTTTATTATTTTAAATCAAGCAGGTTTTATTAAAGAGGATTTTTTAACATAACAAACAGGCAATTGTTCACACAAAGTGTAATTATAAAACACTGCATCATCCATCTGAACAGAAGGCAGTATAAACAATTCCTTAAAACTTGCAAATCAACCACAACCACTAATGCTTCCCTTTGAATCAGTTTCTCTTTCATATTTATTTCAATAATGATCCCATAAGGTCAAATGGAGAAATATTGACATTTGAAATAAAGACGGGCCAAAAGAAAAGGTAAGAAAGAAGGGAGAGTTGCACAAGGCCAAACAATTAAGACAGTAAACAAGATACATGTAAAACAAAAGTATCCAGGCAGTCCACTCACCTTTAATGACCAATCACAGACCAGTTAGATCAGAATACA
>NC_056747.1:546787525-546792525 GCF_019279795.1 Protopterus annectens | reverse complement strand
CAGAACATGCAGCAAATACATTTCAGTGGCTTACAAAAAGGCGAGATGTAGCTATAAGCAAGGCAAAACAAAGCATCAAGTCACGGCAAGGCAATTAAGGAAATCAAAGGAGGTCAAACTTTATAATCAGCTGCCATTTTTGTCCTGAACAGCTTAAATGTTGATTTGGCCTTCTCTCAGTGAAAAAGTGACATGTACTTGCCTTCATCTGGCAGGGCGTCAGCAGGCACACAACGGCCACAAATTACAGAGGTACACCACAGGAACCTATAACACTGGCTGAAGTGACTTCTTAATCTATTTAGAGATCCACTAATCCAAAGTAACTGAATGGATTTCCTTTTTCTATCTCATCTTTGTAATACGAAGGCAAGCCTTGTATGTGAAACCAAAATATTGCAAAGTATAATTAATCACTGTTACATTAAGGTGATAGGATACCATTTAAAAAGTACATTTCTAACCCTCAGAATTGTATCCACCCATCCAATGGTCTCATAATTTTCTTTTTTGACATATAAATTATGTGCAATGCTTTTTTGTATTGTCATTATGCTCGTCTTTCAGATGGCCTTCTCACAGTCTACTTCTCTGTTTTATAACCGTTTATTTTGAGCTTGCAGTTTGCAGGATGTAGAAAATCTGTATCCATCATCAAACTGCCATTACCTTTATCACTGTACAAACACTGAGCAGACAACCCAAGCATGTGATGTGTCGGGTCTCTTCTTGTTCTTCCCTCTAGGAATGATTACAGTTGTGAATGAAACGAACAAGCCGAGATCCATAAGACAGATAATCAGAAATCTTCACTAAATATATACGGAATAATGTGGTATTTATAAAATGACCTTTACAAGTATTAACAGTCAAGAGGTACTATGATGTTTCTTTTAAACAAATGATGTGGGGTTAAATTATGATAAAATATTCCTTTAAACTACATAATAGCACCCTTCTGCAGGTTTGCACAAGGTCTGCGTTTTCTTGCACTGCTTGCTTCATTTTATTAATGTGCATCAGGGAACACCTATCCCCATGCTCACCCATAATTCATGTGGCAGTGTCATAAGAGACACAATCACACTGCTAATGAGGAATGCACATTAAAGGGAGCCATCTGTAGTGTACATCAGAAAACCCCAATGTGCAATTAGGTATTGTCGAGAAATCTACTGCAGAGGAAACAACTTCATTTCACAGAAGAGAGTAAAAGAATACAGAAAAGAGGTTTACAGCAGAGGAAACAAATTCATTTGAGAGAAAAAGAGAAGGAAATATTTTTTTTTTCTTTGGCGGTGCTGACAGACATTGCTTGGGAAGCATCTATATTTAAATTAAAAAGTATTCTCAATTTTACACTGCAGGAATGAATGTAAACAATCGTAGTTTTGAGGTGTATGTGTATGTGTGTGTGTGTATATATATATATATATATGTAAACACACATACATGTATATATATATATATATATATATATATATATATATATATATATATATATATATATATATATATATATATATATATATAGTTTCACTTCAGAATCCTGAAATATCACAATCCTAAACTTCATAATCTGGAATCCAAAATCCTGAAAATTCAAAATCCTGAAAACTCAAAATCCTGAATCACAAAATACTGAAAATATACAGGACACAAAGAATGACAATATTCCCGTACAAGGACAGAGAAATACATACAATACAAAGGATAGCCCTTTTCACCAAGTATGGGCAGGGGGCAAGCTCCCCTGCACCCTCCCCATGTGGGGGGCTGCGCCTCCCTACTAATTAAATATATAAACTCCAAGACTGCACTCCACAGAAAAATAAATGGCAATCACGTGTTCATGACTGCTTGTTGTAACCTTAATAACATTCCCTTTTAAATTGTTATACTACAATAAAACTCATGATAGTGTAGTGAAGTGAATCTTGGAGTTGATATATTTAAGTAGCAGGGGGAGTGAGGTGCAGGGTGGCTTGCCCCCCTTCCTTATAGTTGGTGGAATGTAATCTGGTTTGTGTTCTCTATAGTCAGTATATGTATCCTGTGTGTTTTCAGTCTTTTGGGATTCAGGATTTTGAATTTTCAGGATTTTGGGCTTCCAGATTATGAAGTTTTCTGAAATTGAGGATTGTGATATTTCAGGATTCTTAAGTGAAACCATATATATATATATATATATATATATATATATATATATATATATATATATATATATATATATATATGTGTATATATATATATATATATATATATATATATATGTATATATATATATAATATGTGTACATGCATGCTTCAGACTTTCTTACTTTATTATTTGTTCCTCATTTTCAAGACAGAAAACATTAAGCATGGATTTTATAGATTCAAAAAACAAGTAATCTCCGTGGTATCCCCGAAGTCTCAAAACAACCGATTAAAGTGTAGTGGGTCTAAAAACAAAACAGTGTAAGAAACTTCTCTGTGTGGAAGATTTTCAGTCCATATATTTCTAATCAATGTATATTAATCAGATCAGACAATAGTAGAAGTAGCGAACTCCCCAAAGTTTGTTTTACTTGGATCGCTTGTCTGTATACTTAATAAAGGATTATAGACTGGAACCAGACTGCCTGCCTTGCTTGGATTACTTTCGAATACTTAGTAATGTTGTACAATTATATATTTTCTTAGTAATGTTGTACAATTATATATTTTCTATTATTTTTTTGTTTTGACTCAGGACGAGTTTAAGTTCGCTACTTCTACTACTATTGTCCGATCTGATTAATATGCAGTGATTAACTAGAAATATATGGACTGAAAATCTTCCACACAGAGAAGTTTGTTACACTGTTTTGATTTTATAGATTCAAATACTATACACAATGACAGGACAATTCATCCCAAGGCTGAATTATCCAACAGAACAAACATAAGAGGCTTTTATGGTTAACCGAAAAATGGAGCGTAAGTGAGGCAGAGAAGGAGAGAATATGTTCTACTCGGAGTAGTATCAGTTTTTATACAATGTAAAAAATACTTAAGTTTCTGATTTAGTTGTGTGTCTAAATGGAGTATGATGACAGAAACAGAAATTCCATTACTTGCTTTGTTTGCTTCTTCAAGTTATTAGAGCTCAGCTAAGCATCATTTTAACCGTTTAAAGCCAATAACAATATGTGGCAGATGAGCAATCATGACTGTGCAGGGAAAAACAATAAAGTTCTCTAGCTATAAGATGACAGATGTATGATGCAGTTTGAAGGGATTATGATTGTGTGAAGTACATATTTTAAGCACAGTCACATGACACATTTTAACCAATTAAGTCTTCCCTATTTTGGTTGTTCACTTTATAACAGTAATTATAGGTTTGCTAACAAAGGCTGGGTTGAATAGCAGTGAAGTATCTGATGTTGTTGTCCAACAGCTCCAGGATCTGCAATTTGATTCTGACTTCTGGTTACTGTCTGCAATCAGTATCTTTGTCCCATGTCCATGTGGGCCCCTCTGGTTTCTCAAATGTCCTCCAAAAGACAAAACTACTTTAAAATAACTGTACAATAAGTTTTGCTGTTGTGGTTCAACAAGGACTACAAAGAGCAGTCAAGTTCCACAGCAAACAGTTAACGAAAATTAGTTTTATAGTGTTATCAGTGGAAAACTAGAATGGCAGCAATCTAAGTGTCCATAAAATTGTTGGCTAGTGAGAGAGTTCCAGCTGAAAAGGTGCAGTATTTGACAGGATAACTCATTTTCTTACTGGGAACTGGATGATGGATAGATCTTTTGGGACAAGGCCTGCAGAGTAAATCTGGAGGAAGGCCATTCATGTTTTTATCTTTGGTCATTAGGCACTGAATGCTACAAAACTCATTTGCTCTGTTACTTGCATCAAACTTTGTGTTCAATAGATCAGATCAAATGCTGATATCGGTCTTATTTGTTTAAGTGAGAATTTCCTATCAAGAAAGCAAATCCACTGTCAATCCCTAAAAGACCATGTGCACCCCCCTGCCACTGTGCGAGGCTTCAGAAATTAAAGAGTTTGCATTTCTGAAAGAAACTACATTTGTCATACAAACACTTGTAGATGACACATGCAGTAAGCAGTAAAAGCAAGTACAGTATCTAACAGTAGCAAGCTGCAGGAATCATGCTCTGAAATTTGAATGTAGGACAAGCGAAGTTAGGTCAGAGCTTTCAAAATCTGCAAGACATTCATTCTATCAGACATGGTAGCATCTGCTGATTTAGACATTAATAAGTGAGAAGATATGTATCAATGTTATGGAGGTAGAACCTCCTAAATACTTTGAAAAAAATTAATACATAAACACACACACACACACACACACACACACACACACACACACACACACACACACACACACACACACACACACACTAATGCACGCCAGAAATGGTGCCAAGAGTTCCAGCTACTATTTACAGAAAAAAAAATTAAGTCGTGATAAATTACAAAGGACGAATCAAAGGACAGTGTTAAGTTAAATAACTATTTGCGAATATAGGCTTTTTTATGCCTTAAGTGTATAGTGTTCACATTCAGTCTCTCTCTTGTGATTCACTTACAGTGATTGCATATGAATATATGTATATGATTGCTCTATGCATTTAAAGCTACAAACACTGATTTATCTCCATTAAGGGGTATGGCTATCAGTATGGCACAGTTTGTAACACATCTGCTTTTGTAACAGGGGAACGAGTTTGTAGTCCCAGCATGATGAAGCGAGATCTTAACTAAAAACACTGGCATCTTAGCGTAGTCGGTTACTACAGTTCAGATCAGATGGCAAAGCAAGTTCCCTTTTATCTTTAAAATGGGTCAAGGAGCTATTCTTAAAAGAAGTAACATGTTCTCCCAAATGTCTAAGTTAGCACTCATTTTACCAAAAACATGGTGCAAGAAATGTGTATACTCTATTTGGATGAGCCTTTACACATTTGTCATTTTAATAATAATCTGTTTATTATGTAGT
>NC_056747.1:546710025-546782525 GCF_019279795.1 Protopterus annectens | reverse complement strand
GGGAAATTTGGACAGGAAATGCCTCTACTCTTTACGTAAGGGCTGTTGTATCTTTTACATCCACCTATACATTTTTTTCAGACTCATCAGAAATTGGGTGAATGATTGCTCTGCAATGCCAAGTAATGTAACACACCATGTAGTTCTGGAAGGTCATAAAGGAAACTGGGTATAGGGTTCAGGCATATAAATTCTTTAACTAAAGGACATGGAGGGGTCAGACCAAAGCTGTTGGAAGTTTAGGACATTGCAGTGCACCATGGGGCAGTATCACAATATGGAAGGGAACATTTAAGAAGCCACTGCTTTAGAAGGGCTTGACTGGCTTGAGTGAATGAAGGGACATTACATCAAAAATAGACAGGTCTGATGGAAAACAATTTAGGAAACATATAAAGGCATTCTTGTTCTTTTTTTCACTGAAAGAGTAGTGGACGCGTGCAAAGGTCCCCAACTGAAACTTAAGGGAATGAATTCAGATAGCAACTTCAGCCCTAACTTTGGGAGGCACACCTGTTTTTCACACGGTGAGTGGGGTGGGACTCCAAGAATTATGCCAAGTGTCATTTAAGGTATAGACCAGAAAGAAAGAAAAGACAAACTGAATGACAGTTGCTCTTTAACCAGTGAGAAATGTTATATTTCAAGTATGATCAGTGATTAAGCTTGGATGAACAGTTCATTAAAAAAAAATCTTCTCTTCCTTCACCAAGTTAGAAATACAATGAACAACCTACTCTACAGAAGAAATCAGATGCCAACTCAGAGATACCGCTTTATTGAGCTGAAGGAGGAGACAGCTCACCATCACAACCCTGAAAATCTAGTGTGTGCACAAATATCAATCTTATAGACAGCTATAAGAAATTAGAAGCATTGTTTCTCATATTTCCTTTGAAAAGTTATATATACAGCATGATAATGTGCCATTTAAATGGTTAATACCCCACAACTGCTGTGCGTGTCAAATGTGAGTATAATCTAACTTGAGTCTGTGTGCTACATCAGTGAATTACTACTATCACTTCTGTGTAGCTGAAGCAGTGTCACAAACTACAATGCAAGCACTAGCTAATGTCGCTGCAGTAATAACCAGATGGAACATTGTGTGAATTATGCAACATTGTATTAGGAGCTCATTACAGTAACAATGTTTCTACCTACACAGGTTAACAAACCACTTAAATTCAGGTGTTAAAGCCCTCATTAAAAGGACCATTAACTAAAGAATAACTCACTCCCAAAGTGCTTTTATTGTTGTTTTGAAATGGTTTCTTTTTATTGCAATGGATACATTTACGCATCACACCACTGTATTGCAGTTAGCTGGATCACACTATAAGAACTGGAAACCGAATACAATGATTACATTGCTAGACAGAACTCAGCACACTTAAAACATATTCTGTTACGTTTAATATATGGTCTGAGCGAACTACTTCATACCTTATCAGTGAAATAGCAGAAATGGATACGGAGATCAACAGACGGTCAGAAACAGAGGATATTTTGTAACAGTAATGTTCCTAAATGTGAAAATACAAAATGAGAACATCTCATCTTTAAACATTACATATAAACAATATTTTAGACTTCAACATAAAGTAGCCATGTTTGTCTGACTGGTAAAGAGAAGAGCAAATCTGATTCATGTCAAATCAAGTCATAATTAGGGACATGTAAAAGGTTATCAGATTAAGGTGGTAGGCAATTATTAGAATATTCCATAACAAGCATTAGTGTCAACAATAGTAACCAACTAGCTTCGTAAAATAAAAGTATGAAGTCTTGACTTTGTCCACATTGACGCCATTTCAATTTGCTGTACCTCTCAACTCTCCCCGGTTTTGCAGAACATCCCTGATTTTAGCCACACCCCTAGTAAAAGTTTTGATTTTCTGGTAAATCGCTAGGTGTTATAGTCAATAATATCAGACATTATACTTTCATATTTCTTATTGTTCAAAAAAATGCATGTTGATGCAAAACCTGTTCTATTATTTTTTGAGTAAGAGTAATATTTTAAAAATGCCCATAATTTAAGCCTTTGCCCTCACATTAATTTTTGCAATTAGCATCCCAGGCACTACAGGAGTTAGATAGGAAGTGACAGGATCCAACGATGTGGATATCCTACAAAAGGGCCTCACCGAGACAGATGCCTGGTGTCAAAGCCATGGCCTCAAGCTCAATGCCAAAAAGTGCATTGTCATACCTTTTGGTAAAAACTCTGTACCCATGATCTAACCACATAGGCGGTAATCTACTTAACACCGAAAGTGTGATAAGAGACCTTTGGACACAGGTGGACAGAAGTTGGGAAATCCTTCTACGTGGCACACCATCACAAAAGGTTTCTCATCCAGGAAAAAAAGAGGTCATTGTTCCCCTCTACTCATCACTCATTAGACCCATTATAGAGTACAACACCCCTTATGGGTGTACCTCACAAGACATCTACAACAACTGAAAAGGCCACAGAAATACCTCACAAAGAGGATTACCGGCCTCAAACAGATGCTCTATGCATACAGTCTCAAAAAACTCCAGCTTTACTCAGTCACATGCCGCCTACTCAGAGGCGATCTCTGCCTGACATACAAAGCTGTCAAACCCAGAGCTGTTGGACATGCTCCACATAAAGAAATCCCAATTCCTCTGAGATACACACTCTAGGGACCCAAACCTTGTCACCACAATAAACAGAACATGCTGGAGGGATAGATTCCTGTCCCAGAGACTTCCCATACTCTGGAATAGACTACCTATCTGTATCCAACAAAGCTCCTCATTAGCACTCTTCAAGAAAAATCTTGATGATTGGATGGGAGATAGGAAATTCACCCTGGGGATCACTTCTGTGGCTCTGCTCGACAGGGGCACAGGAAAATAATTTTCTTGGGTGGCAAAAGCCAGGGTACTGTTTGGCTAGGCTTATATAGGCCCTAGGGCCAATAGTCTAGTACCTACCTATGAACCAATGAAGAAGTACCTATGCATTTCTCCCTAGGGGAGGTTCATGTCTTGAGGTATGTGTTCTACTAAAGCATGCCAGTACCCTCAGTAGAGGCCATAGGATGTACTCAAAGGGTGAGGCAGACAGGGCTGCTTACGGAGATACCTCACCCACAGAAACAAGTGACCTTTGCACTGTATGCACCGCATGCCAAACTTTGCTGCACTTACCAAGGTAAGCAGGAAAGTTAGGGCTGGAGCATAAACATCCCTTGAGGTCTGCCTTGTGACACCCAGACCTCAGCCTGGCTCTCACTCAATTGTTGGTCACATTCAGAGCTATATTAAGTGAGCCAAGCAGTCCTTAGCTGCCATTAGCAGGATAGTGGAAAACCTAATCAGGTAGTTCAAGATGTTATGTAAACAAACCTCAGGCTACAAATGAGGTCTGAGAAGATTCACATAGACTCCAGGTAAAGTCTTTTAGATAAACAAGTTGATGTTCAGTTACATATCCGTCGTTATGAAATTAAATCTAGACAAAGAAGTGTGCTGCGTTGCATTCCCTTTACACCAAAAACACAGAATCCAGTTTCAGATAAATACTTAATAATTACGTGTTTTATCACAGGAGTGATTTATTAGAGAGAGTATAGAAATTATATGATTACTTCACGTTAGTGAAATTAAGTGTTATAAAGTTACATTATGAATTTTAAAAAAGACACATGCCAATTAGCAAGTGACATGTCACCAGTGCTTCCCAAAAACAAATCAGCAAAAATAATCTGAACATAGCAGCACGGAAGTGTTCTCAGGGAGCTTCACCCTCTTGCATCTATTAGTAAACACGGTTGGAGTCTTTGTATTCTGAACTACGCAAGTAATATCACAATCAACGAACTCTCTGAAAATGGTACAAACATCCAAGTTTAATGGGAATATCAGAATACATATATTCATCAAGCTACATAGTGCAATGAAGTATACAAATACATCTACAACAAACATATACATGTAGTAGAGAATACAATGTACTGGGCCCAGCAAAAACACAGCAGTACTAGCAGCATTGTGAACATCATGGAAAGCAGTGCCTCTGATATGAAACCTGATGAGCATACTCAGAGCACTAACTTATTACATTGGTGCATGCACGTATATAGAAAAGCATATCTAAAACAGTACAGCTATGGAGTATCTATCCAAATTAAGTTACATATCATTTGTGACTGACAAATGTATGAATCACAGAATGCAGTATGCAGGTAGAATAGACTTTTTATGGGCTATAAGTGTAGACTAACCACAACATATATCCAAGTAACGTCCTCAGAGGCCAGCAAGATTCCTGTGCTCTGCTGAGGAACATGATGTGAATAAAGCTTTGAAACACCTACAACAGCAATGTAGATCTGTGTTTACAGATACTGTCTAATAGTTTTTCTCAGATGGTAAAGGCTATGAGCTGTTAACTAGCTTCATACTACAGTCCTCAATTTCATTAGTTCAATATCCACTTGTAAATTGTGTGAATCGGAGCAATTCACTTTACCAAACAATGCTCTTGGGTCACTCTTGAAAAGGGGTGCTTGTACCTACTTGTCCAATAAGCTTACCTAGTTAGCAAAAAAACTTCTGAATTCAAGTGCATGAACATTTCTTCATTGTTTATTTGTTTTGTTAGATAAAACTGCTTCTAGTTTGAATTAAAAAGTCATGGTACTGATCCACACCTCTGCTTGGTTTGGGGAGCTGCACCCTCATGCAGTTTCATAGTCTGAAATGCCAATGTGCCTCCTTAGGTACAAGCTCCAGAGGGACACATACAGAATACAAACGTACTGTGGACTATAAGGGGTGCAAGAATGTGGCACACAATGATGACATGAATTCCAGTGCAAGAATGTGCCACATAATGATGACATGAGTTCCAACAGGCAAAATGTAAACACAGTGCATCCAGGTGTTGTTCTTTTCTTCCTTAAAGTGAATAGGTGTACATGTTTCCATACAACAAAACAATATGGAGATATTCACAGTTTTCCTTGTCCTACAGAGGTATATCCTGTTAAGGTGCATTGGTGATTTTACCCCAATTAGTACACATCAGGGCAGTTGAAAGACACAGAAGTGTAAAACTCAAACCCTAAGCAGATTGCATGTTGAAGCTGATGACCACTTGCTTATTAAACAAAGAGGTGGTGCTGGCAGAGTCCAGCCTGGGGGAAGGGGGAGCACGACTGTCCTACTGTGACATATTCGTTCCCTATGAATGAGGGATACCAGCAGCTTCATATAAAGGTATCACACTTTCGGCTTTCTTTAAAGACACCCATTCTGAAGAAAATGTTTGCATTATCAGTACATCCATTTCTCCCACTTGCATACTCTGTGTCATGATAAGATACCCAGCAAAATAATTCATTAGTCAATCTCTAGTTATCGGATAACCAGTTTCAGTCTGGAATAACTAATAGCGCAAGGGGACAGCATAGTTAGGTATCAAATCCTGGTGCTATAAGAGGTTCTATACACTTTTTCTCAAGTGTTCTTCTTATTCTGTGTTTAGGGATCTCCAGACTTTATCGAACCTAATCTGATTCCTCAGTTTCACTCATAGTACCTTCAAACATGTTTTTGTAAGTTCCAGCCTAGGATTTTGTTCAGCAATACAATGCGGGATCTTTTTCTTCTGAACCTGTGTAGCTACAGGTCACCATAAATCTCAACCGCTTAGCACAAGAAATCTGGGCAAAGCCAAAAATAATGATTGGGACAAAGGCCAAAAATAGGGACAGTTTTTAAATATTGCCTCTATAAACTTAGAAAGTTGCTAGAATAAAATGTTTTTGTATTGGCATGCATTTTCTGAAGGATATCAACTCTGAAACTTAAATGTCTGTCATTATTTAATAAATTCAGTCCTTATTGATTTGCCAGAAAACCACAAGTTTTCTAATAAAAATACAAGGAAAAAATCAGGACAGTTGAGAGTTATGAGGTTACCCATCTATTGGAGGTAGGTCGTAACCAGTCAACCACTATTTTTTCACTGTATGCAATAGCATTCACTCCTGTCAGAAATGAACATGTCCTGTAGATACAGAGTGTGTTAAACACCTAGTGTCAGAAGACCAATGAAATACAGGGACAATTTGCTCTCCTAAATATGTATTTTTTCTTGTAATTAGTGAGGACAGTTTTAACACAAACAGTCAAAATATGAAGTTTTTGTTCAAAATACTTCATCTTGCATCACTCTAAATTCTTAGTGAACCAACAAGGAGTAACAAGTCACCCTCCTTTCAAGATTTCTTAGTGAAGTTGCAACATACCAAGCTCTACCTCTGCTAGTTTGTTTAATAAGAATTCCAGGTAGCATATGCCATTTGCTGTCATACCTTCAGAATAGTTTAAATAGCGCTTTATTTTTAAATCTAAGATCAAAGTTAAGTTTTATTCCTCAAATTAATCTGCAGCCATAAGTGAAATAGTTCTTTGTGTGAAATCTAAAAAGCCTTAACTACACACTTTTTTTATTTTGCCAAGATGTGTGAAGAAAGATTTTCTTTTTGTTTAGTGTATTTTGACATGGTTGTGCTTAATAATCTGGTCACAGTTTTATCACACAAAAATCTGTTTACTGCTGGCATGTAAAAAAAAGTGTAGCAAGCACCTTAGTGCCATTTTAATGCTAATGGCATGTCCATATTAAGGAGCCAGTCCAGCCATTACAGCCAGAGACGTAACTGGTACCTCAAGTGACACTGCTGGTATTCAACTTCTGCACTTAATGCCACGTCCCATGTTAAGAATTTAGTTAGCAAGTCACATGTCCAGCTTTGGTGTTGGGGGGGGGGGGAGTTGTACACAGGAAGAGGTCATTGTGTTCACTGTTCAATTCCATGAAGGTGGGAGTGGGTATACTTACCCATTTTCATAGCCTCCCCCATGAGATGTGTAGTTCATATTTAATGTCCAAGAACTAGGAAAAACGTGTCAGATTAGACAGTTTACATTTCCCTTTGCAACTGCACAACATGCTACTTTTAAGGCAGGGAAAACACTAAACAAAACTATTATTTGACAAGAAATATATCTAGCCTTTTGAATAACTTTTTAAGTTCTCCTAGCTATGTTTCTATAGTAAGAAACAATCTCCTTTCTGTTAGGATAACCCCCACCCTGTATTCTACTTTTAGCATTAAGCCTGAATGTAGTCTAAATTATTCATTCAGATATCCCAGATATGATGTGGAGTAAATGAAACATAATGTGATGATCTGTGTGGTAAAGTAATATTAAAAGCATAAAATGACCAAAAGCGAGTAAGCTGTGCTCCTGACATGCTACCCTTCTGAGAAGATTTTAAATCAGAGGTCCCTGCTGCTTGAGTTGGCAAGTTGCTGGTGTCTCTGGTGGATATTTCCTAGTCATTATGAATACCATCTTGGAAACACTATGAAAACAGGGTATGCCTAGCAGGACTAAGTCAGTAAATGTATACAAACAAATCAATAAATAACTAAAACGTTTAATATTGGAATGCCACAGTCCAGTTTTCATCAGATAGTATGTACATAATGACTATAGCAGGAATTTTGTAATCCATGTTATACAGTGACTTAATAGTAACAGGACTTTGAAGTGTGAGAAAGACTACTCCAGTATACATAACAGTAGTTTGCTGCAGCACACCACAAATGTTTTGTATCTGGAAGACCATAATGATATGGTAAAATGTTTCAGCCTGTTGTACTTGCACTTATTGTAAATACTTTTAGTACTGACTTTCTGACCTCCTATGTGATTAATGGCTTAAGAATTAAACAAAATTGCAAACAATATTGTCTACGGTTTCTTTAGGTTAAATGTGAATATTTACACAAAATTCAAAGGCTAGATTAGTATGGTATTGGGGTGGCTTGCTTCCAAATATAAACAATATGGCATTGTACTATAAGAGATCACCATTTGATTTTGATAGTTGCACAGAGACGTTGAAAACCTTTCTTTGTTCAGAAATGAAAATAAATAAAACTCACAGAGTTTATCGCATTCCTGCAAGAAATATTTTAGAAAGAAACCAAACAAAGTCATATAGTTCAATGTTATCTTCTCTGCTACTGAAAACATGGCATTTTGTTTAAAACGTCAGCTTGTATAATATTAGGTGATTGAGTCTGATTTATTTATGTATGCCTTTGACTGGCAGTATGACCACCATGCAGTGAAATGCATCAGATGTGTGGTCTAGGCAATCATTTATTGCACCTCAGTTTGTTTTTTTTTTTTTTTTTTGTTAATAGTAATAAATCTCAGGGATACATTTGACAGTGTGAACCATGATGCCTCCTTGTACTACCTGCTCTTGCCAGAAACTTCTATGAATAGTGTAAACATCACTGGGAAATAAAAGGGCTGCATACCTTCTACACACACACACACACACACACACACACACACACACACACACACACACACACACACACACACACACACACAGACAGACAGACACACACACAGACAGACAGACACACACACAGACAGACAGACACACAGACAGACACACACACAGACACACACAGACAGACACACACACAGACAGACAGACACACACACAGACAGACAGACACACACACAGACAGACAGACACACACACAGACAGACAGACACACACACAGACAGACAGACACACTTCATCCTGCCTTTTGAGGGTAGCAGCATTAACAATAACAACAGTACTGCTGGTACTGAAAAGTGGTGATGAAACTTGTTCTCTGAGGAACACAAAAGTGTTGTAGCAAAAGCAACAGCAATTGGGGGGGGGGGGCATGCAGGCACCATAAAACCACTCTTAGAAATCACACATACCTGTACAAGGAAAATGACAAAGAAAAAAACACTTGCTGGCAACTCCATCCTACTTCAGTCTCTGTACCAGCTAGTCAGAGACTTCCACAGACACATGGGATACATTCCAACATCCCAGTGAACACAAAGGCAGTAAGGACACTGAAGCTGCAGCAGATAAGAACTATTCAATACTCGTACTATAAACGAAGCCTGGGCAAGGATTTTAACAGGTCAGAAGGCATCTCCAGTGGTCTGCAGTACTGGCAGCACCATGCATTATGAAATGTCAAGTTTTAAAATGTCACAAGAAATATTTAGTATTTGCTAATTATATGCAGTTATTTCCATGAGTTCTTTCTGTTGTTAACTGTAAATCTATCAAATCGGAATAAGGATGAGGAAGGTTAAAGCTGGGAGTGGACAAAGTTACAAGGAGAACTTGCAGATATACACACAAAAAATGTCCGGCAGTGAGGTCCCCAAAAATAGGTACAAGCAACCTGTAAGATATTAAGTTGGTGCAAGATGTTTGTACCAAGTGTCCTATAATGCCAGAGTAAGGGATTCAAAAACTCTGAAAGCAATGCTGGGCTTCAAGTATGGCTCCCCTTGTGGTTCAGCACTGCATGCCAAGACTTCAGGTGCACACCTATACTTGAGTGCATGGAGTGCACATGGAATAAACGTGGTCAAGGTAGTGCTGTAGACAAGCAATTGCCATGTGCAGCTATGGCAAACTAAAGCAATAACTGTGCAGTGTCTTTCACTTTAGATAACATTCCTTATTGAACCATATGACCGACTAGTTTGCTAGCTTTACCTCTAACCTGATACACACTAATATGATCATTGTGCGATATGCTCAGTACTGGAAGAATATACGAAGCCATCGTACTGCTTAGTGAAGTATGACAAACTATTCAGGAGAGCTCCTTTCTGAAGACAGTGCTATTATGAAGAGGAGATTACACACCACAGTTTAGGCTAATATCAAGTTGCTCTGCACATTTTCTAAATCTTACATTTAGTAGAAAAGGATCACAAAATCATAGCACCCATGGCAGTCAATGCAGTTTGCCATCCTGTGGGTCAAGACACTGAATTATACAATATTTGAAATACAATGCAATATTCTACCCTGAGTATAATGCACTGCTGTCATGTTAATTAATAAGAAAATTCTAGCTTTAAACACGAAGGAAAGGTACGCCTTCTTGGTAAGAGCATACACTGCATTATATCAAAAGAAGTGGAATTGATTAAGTAGCCACATACAATTAAAAGGGAAAAGTTGCAGGGATAAAGAAAACAGCTGATCTGTATGAACTATTGTTTTAAATCATTAACACTTAACATACATAATTTGGAATATTTCCATTTGTTGTCCCTATCTCCAGATGTTTTCCTAATTAAATAGAAGTGCACAGTGTACAAGCAGATGTGGCTTCAAAAGCAAGATTAATTCACTTATTGCAGTTCTCTACTCCACACCGTCCTAGACCTTCATCTAACTTCTAGACTCTAGTATTTGACTAAGCAGATAAGAACTCATCCACTTCCTAACGTCAATCAATTTCTCTCCTCTGTCTCTCTATTTAAATATGCCATAACTCTGTTTTTTCCTTTCACTTCATATTGCAATTCCTGTATGTATCATGCTAATTTACCTTTAATTTTGGTAAACTGGATATAATTTCACTAAATATTAAATCAGTCATATATGTTGTATCTAGTTTTACTAATTTTGTCAAATTATGCCTAATTTGGTGTAATTATTTAAACTGTGGATGCTTTTGCATTATTTTTAAATACTGTAAAATTATTTTTCATAAAATGTTTTCGTAGTACTTCAGAGTTTCTTTCTCCAGACCTCCACTGAAAACAGTTACCAAATACCCAGTTGGACTTTCCCAGTAATGAAATGTTAATAAATAAATAAGCAGAACCGATAAAAGAACCTCAAGAGGAAAAACTAAGATGTGACTTATATTTTGTTGAGTTTATAATGCTAAATATAGCACAACAATAACAAGTTAACAATGCTGTAATGATTGTGAACAGAGTAGGAACCATACCCAGTGTCTAAACGGAGAAAAAATAAGCATTTTCAAGTCCATTATCATTAGGACATAAAATGTATATTAAACGTATGTTTCTAGGTTTTGATTGCTGTGACCTTACACACACATAGTACATTTACAAACAATGTTAAAATATAAAAAATTATGATACAGGTGTGCTTGCAGAAGCAACTACTTAGAGAAACATGAACAGTATAATAATCAAGGTAATTTATACTGATAACGTAAGGTAAAAATACATGATTAGCAATATCCTAAATAATAAACTCCTGAATATTATCATTGGATGGTGCCACATGAGAATCATTTAAAGAATCAATACAAATATAATACAATCTGCCATGAGGTTGCCAGAATGTGCTTAACCAAAGCTGTCATTCTGACATGCATAACATAAAATCATCTCTACTAACACCAGTAGCACTGGTTGAGAGCAAGATAAACGTTACCCTGTCACAATAGTTCTCAGGGGCAATCCCTAGCTGTATGCGATAGCCTCTTGGCATATTTTCTAATGGATTTATTCTATACGCAGAGTGTGTACACTTACTATAAATGTAGATGTTAGAGTGTATTCACTGTTCCAGTCCTCACATATGGGTTATCTGGCTCCCGGTAGCCTTCAGTCGGCCCGAATACCAGAGTCCTGGGTATAGGACGTCTGTTGCTGGTTGTAAAACTGATGATGTCAGTACGTCAGGTATAAAGGGAGGCAGCCGATGCCTTTACCTCAGTTTTTCTTGCCTTAACTGTCAGAAGCCCCCAAAAGGCTAAGCCAGGAATGGTAGCACCCTGGATACATGTCATACAAAAAATAAAAAACTATAGTCTGTGCCTTAGGAAAAAACCAGGACTGCAACAGTGAATACACTTGAGTATCTACATTTATGGTAAGTGTACGCAACTGTACTATGTTCTTCATGTTTCACGGTTGCAGTCCTCACATATGGGCTGATTCTCAAAGCCCAGTAGGAAAACAAAGGGGGGGGAAATCACAGATTAAAGGTTGGTGAGGAGGCCCTGCAAAACTACAGAGGCAAAACCAGCCCTGGATTTAGAAAACAAAGGTAGATTGTAATGCTTCGTGAAACTATGGACAGAAGACCAAGTAGCTGCTTCTAGAATGTCCTTAGTAGGCACACCTCTTAGAAAGGCTGCAGAGGTAGAGGCTGCTCTAGTAGAATGGGTCCTAATACCCTGAGGGGGAACTTTCCCATGCTGCAGGTAACAAAAGTTAATACGATGAGCAATCCATTTGGAGATGGTTTGTTTTGAAATAGTTTTGCTCCTAACTAATAATTGTTCAGATTTTAAAAAGGATTTAGTCCTAAGTAAAATCTCAGCTGTCTATGCACATCAAGACCTTTCCTCTTTATTTTGGGGATTGTTGAAAAATGTAGGCAGGTAAATAGACTGGTTAAGGGTTAAACTGGAAACCACCTTAGGCATAGAGGAGGGATTGGTTCTCAGAGAAACCCGATCCAAGTGAAAAATAATGAAAGGTTGTACTGTCATTATGGCTTGCAGCTACCCTTCTAGCTGAAGTAATAGCTAAAAGGAAAGCAGTCTTCCACGATAGAAACTTCAAATCTGCAGAGGCAGCTGGTTCAAAGGGAGGCAGAGTAAGTTTTTCCAGGACAAAATTAACATCCCAAGCAGGAGTAGGAGCTCTTCTAGGAGGTCTAAGATCACTAGCCCTCCTCAGGAACTGCCTCATCAAGGGGTGAGAAAAAATGGGTTGCTCAAAAGAACAATGAGCTGAAATTGCTGAAGTGTGAATTTTGATTGAAGAAAAGGAAAGTCCACCATTAAGCAAATCTGCTAGGTAGTCAAGAATGAGAGAAAGAGAAGGATGAGAAGAGTCTTCTCCTTTAGCTAGCATCCAAGAGCAAAATCTCTTCCATTTATCTGCATAGGATTTTCTTGTGCTAGGCCTTCAACCACCTGTTGGGAAAGATTTAAAGTATTAGCCAGGTAGTTAAATGCAGAGTTTGAAGAGGAGGATGAAGGAACCCCCCCCCCCCGAACCAACAGATCTGGTACCAGGGGAAGATGCCAAGGCTGAGCCTGGGACAGGCTGTGAAGGAGGGGATAACATTGCTGCCTGGGCCAATCTGGAGCTATCAGAATAGCCTTTGGTTTTCATCCCTTATCTTTAGCAGCACTCTGGGAAGAAGAGGCAGAGGAGGGAATGCATAAACAGAGAGATGTGTCCATGGGAAGGACAACTCATCCACCATCCAAGCTTTGTTGTGAAACTCCCTGGTGCACAAGGTTGGAAGGAGATGATTGGTGTGGGAGGAGAAAAGATCTACTTGTGGGGTGCCCCAATGATGAGTGATGCACTGGAAAATGTCCCTGTTCAGTTGCCACTCATGAGGATTCAGAACATGTCTGCTGAAATGATCCGCCAGGGAGTTCAACCTCCCTGGAAGATACTGAGCTATTAGATGTAAGCTCATGGATGCTGCTATGGACCATAGTCACATGCTTTGTCTGCACAAGGGGTAAGAGCGAGTCCCCCCTTGCTTGTTGATGTACCACATGACTGTGGTATTGTCTGTCCTGATAGTAGAGTAGGTCCTTGAAAGCCAGCAAGGCCTGCTGCACTGCCATCAATTATTTTAAGTTTATGTGCAGATGAATCTGTTGTGTGCTCCAAGTCCCCTGTATGCTCCTGCCCTCCAGATGATCCCCCCATGCAACATCTGAGGTGTCTGTGCTGGGAGCCTGGCTGGCAGGCAGTGGGCAGAAAGGCATACCCTTATTCTGAGAACAGGCTGTCGCCCACCAAAGGAACTCCATTTGTAGACAGGGAATCAGGGGAGGAATCAAGTCCAAGTCCTATGTGTGTGTTGAAACAAAAGATTCTTGAGGTACCATTGAAATTGTCTCATATGCAGCCTTGCATATGGGATCATCAAAATACATGAAGCCATGAACCCCAGTGCTTGCAGGAATTGCCTTGCAGAGAGCTGGGTCATGCTTGTCAAGTTCATGAAGTAAGCGGAAAGATCTTCTGGCTTCTGTTGAGGCAGGAATACCATATGGGTGACTATATTCAGACTCACTCCCAGGAAAACCATCTCCCTTGAAGGAACCAACTTTGACTTCTTTTAGTTGAGAGTGTAACCCAAAGAGGTGAGAATGTTCTTCACGAAATCCAAAACCTTTGCCAGTTGTTCTGGGGAGTTTGCTTGAATGAGACAATCGTCCAGGTAAGGATAAATTTGAATGTTTCTCTGCCTGCAAAAAGAAATGGCTGGAGCCAGGCACTTCGTAAAAACTCTGGGAGCAGTAGATAAGCCAAAGTGCAATGCAGAGAAGTGAAAGTGCTGCTCCCCAGCCCTAAATGAAGGAACTGCCTGCAACTTTCCCTTATGGGGATGTGCAGATAAGCCTCCTTGAGATCCAAAGTTACCAGCCATGAATCCCTGCCCAGCATTGGTAGTAATTGTTGAAGGGTGTGCATCATGAATGCGGGAATCACCAGAAAAGTGTTTAGAACAGACAGATCCAGAATAGGGTGCCAGATGCCCCCTTTCTTGGGTACCAGAAAAAGCCTTGAATAAAAACCTAGGCCTGCCTGATTTGCAGGAACTGGCTCTATAGCCCTCATAGTCAGTGCAGAAGAAATGAGTTTATACCTCTGCCCTGAGAGTTCTGGGTATGTCTGGGTATCCTTGTAAAACAGGGAAAGTGTGAAAGTAAAACTTGTAACCTTGGTTTACTATATTGAGCACCCATTTGTCATCTGTGAAGGTAGACCACACTTCTGCGAAACTGGCCAACCTTCCACCCCAAAGGAAACCCAGGGTCCGCAGAGGTAGGTACTAGAAGGCTGGAGTCATTGAGAATGTTTGCTTTGGGAAGCTGGCTTAGAACTCCCAATTTAGTAGAAGAATGCCATTGTTTAGCCCTTTGAGGGGCAGAAGCCTGCTCTCTGGAAGATCTGAAACCCCTAGGCCTAGAGCGACCCTGCTTGCCAGGATCAGGGAAAGACCAATTCTTGGAAGGATAATGCCTACTAAACCAAGGAGACTGAACCTGAATGAAATCTTTGACAGCTTGCATAGATTTTGCCTTATCTTCTTAAGTACCTCCTCAGCCTTATTACCAAAAAGATTGTGCTTGTGCAAAGGAACATCCAGCAATTTAGATTTAACTGGTTCAGAAAGTGGCTGCTTCCTGAGCCAACCATACCTTCTGTTATGGAACCAGTGGCTGTTGCTCTGCAGGAAGACTCCAAAGTGTCAAAACCACAATGAAGCAAATGCTTATTAACTAAAGTGGCAGAATTCATTAAGTCTTGTAAATCTTTGTTCTCCATCATGGAAGGAATATCTCCAAGTTTAGCCTTAACAGCCTGCAAAGTATGCTGCTGTACTTAAGCATGTAAAAAGACAATCCACGGATCTAATGGCAAGAGTTGCAGAGGTATAGACTTTTTACCCCACCTGTCTGAGGCCCTAGATTCCTTATCAGAAGACACAAGGCTTTTAGCAATAGTAGTCTTAACACCCTTGGGGCCTTGAGAAATAATTTCTGGATCAGCAGTAGGGTTTTGAAAAAGGAATTGATGAGATTCAGGAACCCTGCAATACCTATGTGGTTTTCTGGGGGCAGGAGGAACAGAGTTAGGAGTTAAAGAATTTTCCATGAAAACATCATCCACAACTTCCAAAACTGGAGGTATAGCCAGAGGCTTATGCTGTGGCAAATCTAGAAATTCCCTGATTCTTTTCTTAGACTGTGGAAAATCCTGACATTCCCATTTAAAATTCTCCCTAAGAGTATTCAAAGTATCCCCAAAGGAAAAATCTTCTGGAGGGGAGGCAGAAGGGATAGAGCCCTTAGCATCAGAATCCTCAAAGCCAGATAAAAGTTGAGAATTTCCTTCTTCACCAGCAGACATACTGGAAATCTCAGAATCTGAGACAGACAAAACATCAGGAGATAATTCCCTAGCCCTCTTTGAAGGGGGGGATGAGAGCCCCTAATCATAGGTTTGAGGCTGAAAGGTTTATTAGAAATCTGGAGGCCTAGCAACTGCAGAAGCTGAATTAAGATAGTCTGTCTGGTTCTGGTCTCATGTTGAAAAGAAGAGGCATCAGAAGCTGGTGCCTGCAAAGTGGCTCCGGACCCATCTGAGGCAGTGACAGGTGGTGGGTTTGAAGATGAAATAGCAGCCTGCGGCATGGAGGATTCCGTAAAGGTCTCGGCAGAGGCTTGCTGCTGAAAATCTGTGGACTGCAGGGGCTGTGAAAGCATCTGACTACCACTGTGCTGATGACTAATTTCACTGGTGCGTCGTCAGTAGATTTAACCCAAGGCCTGTCGCGGTCCTTGTCTTTGCGTTTCCTAGGTGTATCTGAAGTCAGGAGACCAGAAGACACCATACCAACAAACTTATACAAAATCTTAGCTCTATGGCGTATGGTATGTGTATTAAAGGAAGCACAGAGATTGCAGTTGGGGACGTCATGCTCAAGGCCCAAACAAGTTATACAATAGGAATGGAAATCACGGTGCGGAATCTGTTTTCCACATGCAAGACTAATTAACTTTATCTGACATTCGTTAAAGCAAGAAAAGAGGATCCCCAACAGGGTACTTATCTGAAGGGGTCTTCAACTTGGTAGTCGGAAAGTGAAACGAAGGTAAACGGACAACCGGCACTAGTGTGAATTGCATCTGCTTCAGGCTCCGCGGCAAGAAAGACTGAGGAAATGGTGATGGCTGCCTTCCTTTATACCCGGCGTACTGACTTCAGTGTTACAACCGGCGGCAGCCGACATCATATACCAAGGACTCTGGTATTCGGGCCGACTGAGTGCTACCAGGAGCCAGATAACCAATATGTGAGGACTGCAACAGTGAAACACGAAGAATATCACCATAATCTTGAGCAGAAACCAATTTCTATTTAAACTGCTTTTCAGTCAGTCTAGTATTACGTACACCCAGTATCTTAAAATAATGCATTATACCTCATCTGATTAACTAGGCTCGCTTTCAAGAATACCATCTGGTGGTTACCAACCAGTTTTCATTGACTGTCTCTTAAAGCAGTTACCACATGCACATCTAAGTCATAGAGCTCCAGGTTTGAATAAATTCAAATTATTTGTACAAAATATTTACTACCTTACGAATATCACAGACTACAGTTTTCATCCTGGAAGTCTAGTTGAAATGATTACAGTACTATTAATTTAGCACTTTTTTTTCAGATCTGCTTTGACAATTGAATGGATTAACTTACATGTCTCAGTTTCTGATGGTTGTTTTTATTTCCTTTATGAGTACATCTGAAAATATTTAGATATTGGCACATACTGTTGAGAGTTTAGGTGCATGATGAATTCCCTAATCCTTGCTCAACAAAAAGGGTGCTCCATTTCTTAAAGAATCATTGCAGTCTAAAAACCCAGGGATTAATTAAAAAAAAAACTGATTTATGTGGATGATAATTTACTTTATACAGTTGCATTTCACTAATGTTTTACATATTATAGTCATATACACACAAATACACATACAATGCACACTACATGCAACATTTTACTGGTTTTAAAGACTCAGTTTTTAATCTGAAATATTTCCATTATATTTATGGTGTTAACAGAAATTATTTGTTTTTTAGGTCATGAACCAGTTTAAGTAGGATGTGTCATGGCCACCTATTTATAATAGCGAGTTATAATAAAATTCACACTTCCATTAAAAGAGCTCTTTAAAACAAACACGGACTATATATTTACATGATATAGTTTTATTGAAGATTACAAGCTTGCTCAATAACGAATGTCATCTCACCTCTCAGGTAGATGTTATTGCATGAGAAGCCTTATGAGGTTTGTAGCTTATACTTGTCACATACCTTTGGGAATGTATCTGGTAGCCCATCTATTTTCTGTAATTAATTACAATGGCATATTACTAGCACCTACAAATCTCTACCTCCATATACAGTCAGGTATTAAGGAAAAAGAGAACCATAAGACAACTTATTACCTGTTAAACATGAGATCTTACCTGAGCAGCGACTTCAATAACATTACAAGTACCACAGATTCTAAAAATCCCAGACATCTCTAAGTACACATTCACACTTTTCTGTTCAAGGTTACTTGGGAATCAGACCATATATCGTACCTGACTGATGTAAAGGAAACTAACATTGGACAGGACACAAATACACACAAACACACACACAAACACTCATACCAGATGTGAACCAGCAGGTAAATTAGAAGCTCACCCATTCAGCTACAAAGAGTACGTCTTCTAGTTGTGGGGAAACTACCCCATTAAGCAACGACTCATAGGAAGATATGCAGGCTCTTCAAAGAAGACATCACATATGTGAAATGACCCAGATTGTTACCTCTTTGAAGAAGCAACAATAAAATGGACACCACTGTGCCACTTACAGAGAATATCAAAGTATTTTTACTAGTGGCCAGACAGTTCAATTTAACAAACTAATGGGCAGGGCAACAACAATGACTCCATTATATTTACTAGTCAGCTTCCACAGCACTCAGAGCTATGGAACTAAATTAAATAGATCTAATAATTAATGTTGCAATCTGGTAGAGGATAAGCTTCTCCCTACACCACTCCCTGATCATCACATGATGCAACTATTTCTATTTACGATATTAAAATAAAATAATTACCATCTGATGCCCATCAACCATATTCAAGTCACATACCATGATATAAAACAAAGAGGCAAATAACAGATTTTACAGAAATTAATTTAAATATAGTAATATACTTCCTTTAAATGTTATTTGCAGACAACACTTCAATCATTGACCAAGACTTAAATAAGTGAATGGCAGAGTGAGTTAGACATCTCCACAAGTATCAGAAGACAAAGCAATATATAAAACATTTATCATGGCTCTTAAAACATACATACCATAATAAAAAGAGACAGCAACCATACTTGAAAATAAAATACTATCCTACTCAATAACACCTGTGATACACAAAAATGATCTCATAGCACCTGCAGTATACAACAGTTATCTCATAACACCTGCAATATACAATTATCTCATAGGATCAACAGGGAAAATGCTAATAGTATACCAAATATTACTGAAGCCATCTAACAATTTCCCTTGCTTCAGTCAAAACCGATCAATACTATTCGGGAGCTGTCCACCTTCTTATTACAATAGCAGCCTAGCAATACAATGAGTTAACTGAAGCACAGATACAAGAGACCATCATTCCTTTAATACAGGGAAGCTAAAAGAATTAACTCAACAAAAGTTCAAAAAGGCAACAAGCATGGATAGTCTCTCTCTAGACAGAGTTATAGTTCAATAACACACTACTGTATCTGCTTCTAACAGCAAGCAGTTTATTTTGGAAATGAAATGCTCCCCTTCAGAAGTCAGCCAGTACAGCGTCCGACTAAAGCCAGTGAAAGACCTGATGCACTGCATTTCCTACAGCTAAATTACTCTATCTAATAAAGACCAAATGTGATATGCATTGATCTGAGTGGATTTTATCCCCAGCAGGTAAACAGTGGATTGAGTAAATATATTATTTGTTCTCGGGTTACCTCAAAAGATAAATCACAAACAGCATTATTTGATGTGGGCACTAAAAATATATCTATTAATCTGAGCTGGTTATATTTATTCTGAGGTGCTACAAAAAGTCTGCTTTGTCAGATTATTTGGTTTGTGTTTTATGATTTGTATATATGGTTTTTACTCTTTTTATTAAAATAAAGACCTACATTTTAAACAAATTGCCAGTGCAGATCGGCACAAGCCATGAGTACCTGCTCATTGCAGTATTGTTTGTACTGGTCAGGAGGCCCTTAGCATATTCTAATAGTGAACTGACTACAATAACACATATCTGGGGTTGTATTGGACTGTCTAAGAAAACAGTACTCTTTGCAGAGGAGTTAGTTTCATTGTTATATTACTGATAACACCCTGTAAATTCAAGCAGCAAAAATACCTGAACTTTTTTTTCCTAATTTCTCAGAATTTTCTAATAACAAATCTAAATCAGTGGTACTAGACAACTTTAATCCCTAAAATGACAGCATTGCCAGCCATCCCATTCACTGGAAAAATTAAACAATTCTTTAACTTGGGGCAATAATAATAATATTAAGCTATATAAAATGGTAACAAGAATAACTAATGCTTATACATAGCAATGGTGGAAAAACTGGCCAGAATAAGAATTACACTACAGCACAATATTTTTCAGATAAATAGAACATTTGTCTTCTGTTGTCGAAATCTGTCACAGTGAAGTACTTTTTTTTTGTTTCTGTACATTTATAATGTAGGACATATCTAATACATAACACATGTTCCACGTTAAGCGATGGTTTGAGGATGCTTGTGTAACCATCTGGATGACCAAGTGTGCATCTGCTATACATCCTTTACAAAGATTTCTCAAGCTGCATGGAAAATGGAATGGTATAACTCACTCTGTCACTCATGCAGACTACATCCTCATATTAGACTAAATCACAGTTTATGCAAACATAATAATAATACTTTTACAAATAGCTTACATCAAATTTTGTTAAAAGATTGTAGAAGGTCTACGGATATTATGCTGACTGTACAATATGTTAGGTAACTTGGGGAACTAATTAATGACTGACCATAATCAAAACAGTAAATTTGTCACCTAGGCAACAATCTTTTATAAATGAATAGTGGTCCTAATGACTCTGATACTGGGCCAGTATATCCTTTGATATCTCAATCAGGAATATGGAGTCAGTTAATATGTATAATATTGGTTATTAGAAAATCACCGACTTTGCATGCATCTGTGCTGCCAGTGTGAATCCTCTAAGTTGAAGCTTACTTCATATCAGAATAAAAACACTGGCAAATATGCAAGCTGGTTAATTACAATTTGCAGGTATTTGTCTTGATACAAGCAATACCTGATGGACTCCTGGCTCTGCTCTTGTCCTACTCCAGGCTCAGTTTAAATGCAAGCAGCTCTCTTCTTAATCCATCGGTCTTACTCCCCCTTCTTCCCCTATTTTACAGCCAACATGATTACCTTCATTAGACCCACCAACCTTCCTCCTGGTACTCATTCACTCTTCCTGTGTGATTACTCTACTCTTCATCAACATGACCATCTTCTCTGCCTCCTCCTTCAACTGCTTCAACACACTCCCACAGGCATGTTTTATATTTCTCTCCAGTACTCAGCTCTTTAGTTAAATTATTCCTGTAGGATACTTTCATCCTAGCCTGTATTCCAAATCACAGTATCGGCCTGTTCTATCCCCATGCCCTAGGTATGCCATCAGAAACTATGCATAAAGGTTATACTGAATTTCACTGCTTACACCTTATTACTATTCATTTGCATATGCTTTCTAGGCTATATGTAACATTTTATACACACACACACACACACACACACACACACACACACACTTGCATTATACTGTAGGATTTATTTTATTACTATATATTACGCTGTATCTTGTATTTGTGGAGCTTATCTCCTGGGCCAGTGCTGAAAAGGGGTACTGCTCAAATGGATTATCCCAGTCTGCAAAAGCAACAGACAAATAAAATAAATAACTGACAGAACTGGGTGGTACTATGTTAAATTAAATACTTTTTGCAATAGCAAGGTTTTGCAAATTAAATATGTATGGCACATCTGCATAGAGTTGTTCACTGTATATCTTCATCCCAATACTGGAGAAACTAAGGGGGAGTAATGATAATAGGACGTTTTAGCAGCACTGTGAGCGAATGCATATGTCAATATTTTAACAATACAAATAACCCTATATACGCTACAGAAGAAGATAATTTTGGGTGCAATGTTTCTGCTGAGAAAAGCCCTCTTGCCTGGAAAGATCAAAGCAATACTGATTTCAAGAACTTGCTGTGAATTAGGAGGTCCATTTCTGCCACTACAATAAAAACACTATGTATGCACAGGAATAAAAAGAAGGCTGCCTAAAAAATGCTCCCTTCTGCATGCACCTCACACACTTGCAGCAGCTGGAGAGACCACAGAGGTTTCTCATCAAGAAAATGCAGGGACTCCAAACCATGACTTACATGGATAGACTGGAAGCGCTGTCACTGTCCTCTGTACCATATAGGCTGCTGCTAAACAATTTGTGTCTGGCCTACAGGGCAGTGTCTGACCCTGCCCTGATGGAGATGCTGCACATCTGTAAGTCAAATGGCACAAGGGTCACTCGCTCTAGGGATCTTAACATAGCCTGCGACATTAACAGAACATGCCGGAGAGACAAATATACATCTCCCACAGATTGCTGCTACTCTGGAATAAATTTCCAATTCACGTGAAGCTCTGAACCTATGGTGTAATGCTTTACCATCAGACATTGTCCCCGAGGTGTACGATAGGAATCATCTCAGTGCTGGAGATATACACCATCATATAACCACACACAAAAAAATAATACTGGGCACAGGTGTAGGACTACTGGGCACAGGTGTAGGACTACTGGGCACCAGTTATTTGGTCTGATAATTCTATAAAATGGCATCTGTTAACTTTGCTGCTTTAGTGTTTTTCAGTTTCACTAATAAATGACTGCTATGGACAACACTGACACAAACGTGAATTTTGTCCATTTTGACCTGGCTAGTTTCTTTGGATTTATTCTATGGAGTTTTAACCATAATGTTGCAAGACATTTGCCATATTGCTGCTAGACTTTTACAACAAATCTTAGCCTTTATGGAGTGTTATAATCTTGTTAGCTTGTGTTGTACAACATTTTAGGATAAGCCTGGAGGTTTTATTTTACAGTGTGTGTGAGAAACTAGCTAGAGTATTTTTTCTTCACTTCCGAAATACTTTTTAGGATTATGTAAGGTATTTACTACCACCGGGACTGCATTACTTTTACCAAGGATATAAATGATTCTTCTGTGCATTTTTAATTAAAATATATTTCCTAAATGTGCAGCATGCAACAACAACAGTACAGACACTAACTAACAACATACTCCGAGCACTGATCCACAGTGTTTTTCTCAGCAGCCATTACTCAGAGTATTTTAAGGAATATTCCAAATGGTCATTCTTAGTGATTTGCAGAATAAGGAAAGCACTTTCTTAGAACAGAGAAAACATTCTAGAATCTATAAAAAGATAATATGTTGCATTAGCCTTTTGCACCATGGTAGCTCATTGTCATCTGGGTGAGTCAAACAGGTTCACCACAATGACGCAATGGAGGCAGACACAATTTGTTTTCCAGTTAATGATTTTGTCACAATGCACAACTGGTTTATGCTTTTTCAGTATGTTGTCTGGATCTGCTACATTTGTCTGTGTGAAAGTTTTCTGCATATTCTAACAAAGTGGTAATCATTCACCTTTTTGTAATACTAATAGATTGTGCAGCCTTCTTTATTGTTCTGACTGAATTCAGAACAAAAGTGGTTTAGTGGTAGGATTTTTGCAGTATACATCTCCAGGATTTGGGGTTGAAATGGCTCATGGTGGAAAGCTGTCTACATTTCAAACAGCTAACCTGTTTAACAAGTGTTAAATTAATCCTGTTTCTACTTCAGTTCCCATTTAATCCTAATTTTACAGCTAGCAAAGGAAGTTAAGGCAGCTACTGGATGGGGTTAGTAAACAGGTTTGCACAAACTGCTGGACTAGTGAACCAGGAAAAGGGCTTGGAAAGTGATACTGTTGTGTCCAGTTTATGGTGGACACAGCAGTTGCTTAAGCATGCAAGAGTCCAGTGATGGAAACATAAAAGATGGTGTCCATATAAAAAAGTGGCATACTGCAGCCCAGGCCTTAGCTAAAGCCATGATTACAGAACCACAGCAACAACCCCTTCCCTGAACATGTTATGCTTCTGTGAATCATGAAATATTTATTGATTTAACTAGAAGTAGACACACCACTGGCTTTAAGGTCTCACTGAAAGGGATGTCGAAGTACGATATCCAGACGGATATGAACAAAAAGCTGCAGAAAAAAAAAACAAACAAAAAAAAAACAGTATATATACCCGATTATGGCTCCATAAATCTGATAATGTAGACATATTTGTTGACCTTAAAATGTATGGTGAAGGTTAGAGACCTGCTTGTGGTTACAAGAAGATAAAGTTCTTTTAGTTACTGCAACTGATAGTGTCAGGTGACTAGGGGGTTATTGCTTGTTGAACTAGAATTTCCTATGCAGCTACAAGTCTACAATCATTCTCTGAACGACTGAAGCCGTGGAAACAAGGCATAGACAAAAGCAGATGAAAGAATCCCTGTAACAGCTGCACTAGATGAAAAATATTAGTTTTATCTATAGGCAAAGATTTAATCACGTACTTAGGAGCTTGACATAGGAATCTACTTAAATGGCGTGTGAAAACTAGAGTGGCAAGTCACCATCTGTGGTGCGAGTCAAACCCAGACATTTGGTACTTGCTGCATTTTAAACTGCTGCAACCACAAGGCCTTCTTTGCCTGCTGACCTTTGTATTATGGCAAGCAGCCAAGATTTCGTGGAAGTATTCATGTGGTAAAGTTCTAAGATACAACAAGGGTTTATGGGAGAAGAAGAGGGAAGGGCGATGGATGGCAGGAAACCTCTTTTCAATTTCTATACCACCACCTAAAATTATGAGTTCCTGTTCATTACTTAGCATGTACCAATGATTGTGTACCTCTTTTGGAATCACTGGACACACCCAGTGAAGGAAAAACCAGCAGCAGCAAAACATAAAGGGAAAACGTTTGTCAAGCTACTGTAAGTGGCTGTTATTTTCAGTTACTACTATAGCACAGTGGTCTGTGCCAAAAATTATAGTATGCTATTCATTTTGTTTTCCAAAATGCACATAGTTTTCTAATTAATTACTAAAGATCCCAAGGTATATACTTTACTAAAAGAAAACTACAAAAGGTCTGATTGAGCAGGATCACAGCAAAAATGAAATAAGAGTTTAGTTTGCCTCATTCCCCTACCACAAGACAAATGTATTACATTCTAGGACAGGCACACTGGAGATATCATTTAACATGTCATTTGGCAGACCCTGACAAATATCCAATAAGCATTTTTTTTAATTTTTAACTTTGCAAAATGTCTTAACCTTACTGAAGTGCAAGATTATGCTATATGCAAAATAAATATTGTCTTACCTGACTGCAATGGCAGTCTGAGAACTTTTCTATTCCTGACCTGAGAAATGACTAATGAAAATCTCATTTCTAATTTAAAAGATTTAAAAGAGTGCCAATTTCCTGCAGCTCAAGCCCAAAAATTCTGCAATAGTAGGATGACTCCGACAGATGTCATGACAGGGAGATCCACATGGCTAATCAGGGTGCAAACCTGACAGTTCATATATAAAGATAACATTTCACAACTTTTGTCACCTTTAATGTGACCTATAACCTGTACAATTCATTTGAAAAGCAAACAAATCTGTTAGGGGAAAAGATATAAAAAATAAAAAAATGTACAATATGCTGGTTGCAACATACTAACTCCAAGGTTGCACAAACTCAAAGAAAGAGCAAAACTCCTTTAATTATGTTATGATTGATCAAATAAACTTCATCCATTACATACTTTTGACAAACTGTACCAACAATAAAACACACCAGCATTTCAGGCCCTGATTAAATTGCGTGCACCGATAACTCATATAAGTATTTGCATACACACAGATATATACAGGATATATGCAACACCTATAAATATAAACTTTAAGGACTGCAAAGTAATGATGGCATAAAAGTGTTTTACATAGTTTTTCCCTCAGGGCAACATTTTGGGGTTTTACAAAATAATTCTGGCTATTCAGAAACACATTTGATTTTTGATACCAGCTGACTTTTTTTTTTTCTAACTATCTTGACACCATTTTTTCCAGCGTAGTTGTTTAAAATATTAACGCACTGCTGTGCTGCTACATCATGTAAGACAGACACATTGCAAAGATCATTTAACACAGGTCATTTGGCAGAGCTACACAAATATACAGAGAGCTTTAATGTGTTTTCAATTCAGTTTTACATCCTAAATCATTCTGGACATATAGTCTATTTTAGAGATAATACATTTCCTTTTTGAACAAAAATGATCATAAAAGGTTTGTACAATGCTTAAATGTTTCATTTCCCAATGAGATGATTACTAATGGGAAATGGTGGTGGATAATTCAAATATGGTGCTTTGGAATGGAAAAGGGAAACAAAAGGTATGCTAAATAGATGGAGCCCAGGGTTTGTGCAGTCAATTATTACTCTATCACACTCTAGAACTCTCAACTGTATGTACTTTGGGGGTCTGTTACTATTTTATTTTCAGGCTTTATTTACCTCTTTAAGTTTCTGACTCCATCTCCTTATCCAACAAGATGCAGTTTAGTATACAGAAAACAAGACTACACAGCTAACATACTAGTGGCATTATAATTTAAAGAAAGAAGACCCACGTTACATCTCCCTTTTCAGAAGCAGAAAAATTACTTTTCTGAGGTAGCTTTCTGCAGTATCATTCATTAATGTCTATAGACTTTACACTGTTGTTTTTGCTAATATGTTTATATTTCTGTGTCCTTTTGTCTCTTGAGATTTTTAGTATCCCACAATCCTACTGGAAGTAGAAAGAGCTATATTCCATTTGGTATTCAAATATTATGCTAATTAGGTATGCAAACTTTTTTGGCTGGGTGTACCTACCTTCAAGAGCCGTTGTACCTTTTTCAATGTCTACAGGTTGAGAAGTATACAACAGACAAACACATAATGGTAGTGAGTCATTATATACAAAAGAAATGATGGAAAAGTGACGAAGTAACATTTTACTTTCCTGATACTATAAAGACATTAAAAAGGAAGCCTTTTTGGATCTTTAACACATCTTGCCCAAGATGGATGTGAACATTTTATGCAAGTCTAACATGTATTAGTTTTTATTTTATTAAAAGTAATTGCTGGTAGCACATCCTAGCATTTAAGGTGATTGCTGGAATTTTTAAAACAACCATGAAGTAAATCACAGGCTTTTGTACTTCAAATGGCTAGTGATACTTTCCATATGTAATCAGATATATAAGAAATAAATTGCCGTTTACTTGTTTGCTTTTCATTTTCACCCTTATGGTTTGTGATTGGAGTTAGAGTAGCTCTGTTTTCCCATTGTTATAACTTTCGATCAGGCCACTACATGCTTTGCCTTCATAAAAATGTATACCCCCCTCCCCATTTGTAACAACAAACACCTATAAATACATACTTTTATGACAGCTAAGTAATGATGGCGTGAGTGTTTTATATAATTTTTCCATTCTACTCAGATCATCATTTTGGTGTTTTACAAAAGAATGCTTCCCTATACAGAAGCACAAAATTCATTTTTTATACTGGATGATTTTTTTGATAACTCTCAGACACCATTTTTTCAGTACATTTATTTAAAATATTAACACACTGCTGCTACATCATGTAAGACAGACACTGCAGAGATCATTTAATATAGGTCAGTTGGCAGAACTAAGTTCCCAGTGTGTGTGTATACATAAGAACAGATAAAAATATCATCAGCTCTTCTCATGTATATTGTATTCCTCTGTACAAGTTGAGTAAACCATGTTCTTTATTTTGTCTCAATACCTCTTCCTTTTTTTTCTACTTCCTCTTGTGACATTTAAGTAACATGCGGCTGACAAAGAGAATTTAAACTTTGTGAAACCAAGGTTATGCTGAACAATTTCATGTAGGCATTTATGAAAATGTTCTCAAAGGAATAAAATAAAATGTTTGTTGAAATGAAAAAAAAATACCAAGACAAACTGCATCTGCATGGGAATGTTATTTTAAATTATTAGTGACATAGTACGCAGATTACAGATAAATTAAGAAGACAAATGTTCTAGCAATTTCCATGCTGACACTTACTACTAAACCCAGAATCCAGTGCAACTGACAGAACAGAACTACAGCGCCAAAACATTCAAATAGTCTGTAGACTGTGGTAAATGGCTGGATAGGAGCTGGTATTTTGTCTATAGACTACCCTCTCAGAGCCATGTATAATCAAAAAGGACTTTAAAACAGCCCTTGGAGACAGTCAAATGGTGACAGCTATGTATTACATAAATAACACAATGTTTCTGTTGTGCAGCTCAATATAAACACAATGCTGAGCGTTACACAGTTTGTATTTAGTCAAAGATGATGCGATAATGCCTCTAAGACTACCAATTACTACAATGTAGCAAAGGATAAAAAGGGGTACAAAACTTTCAGACTTGAACAAATCACTTTCCCTTTTGTGTGCTAATACATGGACTGTTTTGCTTTCAATTTAATTGTGCACTTTTCTTCAATACTATCCATTTTCCTGGCTAGCAGGCATTCCTTTTAAGGCAAAGATACACAGTTTCTTGCAGTAAACCGTCTGCGTTTCATTATTCATGTTGAATGAAACTTCCGAAGACTAATGTATTTATTTCTGCAAGGAATTCCGTTTCCATTGTGGCTTATCATGATCGCATCTTGGTCAGTTTCCTGGTATTCTCAGTTTGTCATATCAGGAACCTAAAGAATTTGATGACACAACTGGATAAATGCTTGAGGAAGCCTTGTTAACCTAAACAGCTGCTGACCCAACAAGATGTATAAAGGGAAGAGATTATAATGGTGCAATTTTTCAAAATGATGGGAAAATTAACAATGATGCTAGTTACGCAGGTCCTGGGAAAACAACATTGAAACAATGAGCCCCTCAAAACTTCCTTCTGGAGGACACTTTGAAGTTCTCTCTTCCAACCATCCTCATATATAGCATTTTATTTTTCTTCAACTCCTTTCCACCATCAATTGAAAGCTCATTCGTGAAACTTCCTTTCAGTTTTAACCTTTCATTTATTTTCCGAATTAAAATTCAAGTTAATCTTTCCATCATGATGCTCCACCTCCACTACAAATAAAACACAACATTAAAGCCCCATCAAACAAGCCAATGATTTTTCAGAAATGTAGGCAGAAATGCCTACTGTATACCTTCAATCCCATCATTCCATCCACCACACTCACCTCACACTCTGGAAATACATCACTCCAAATGATGTTCTCTCACACAAACTAATGGTACTTTTTCATGTAAATTACCTCTAAGTAGGCTACATAAACATCTATGCTGTAAGCAGATGTTTACTCAGTTTACAAACCCTCTTTCTATAATCCATAATGCTTTTGAGATTTATGCATTAAAACACAATTGCCTGAGAGCAGAGAATACCTAGCAAAAAACTCTTTCATACTTGTATTACTGTGGACTTCACAAGTTGGCCAGCTAGAATGATGACCTGTCCTGTCTATATCCTCAAGGGGCAAGCAGCACTGTGTCTGGCTCACAAGGATGTGTGTGATTTTCTTCTTTACCTTATTTCTAAAGATATCGTGGACTTGGATATATGTGTATACCCAGCTCCTTATATAAGCATACATATGAATGTGCATCATTTCCAATAGCACAAAGTTGTAATTCATACGGCTGCCTGGCTGATTAGTTCCCAAGTAGCCAACACATCCATTCCTACCATATTCTCTTCCTTCCATCTCTAATGCCCCTCATTCCAGTTTCCCACTTCAGATAGAGCACCGTGGAGTTGCATGGCGTTCATTACCATTACATCCATCCAGGATATAAATGACTGTCTCCATTACTAATCATCATCTTACTCCTAAATCTGGTCCTGCCAAGCTGCCATTAATATCCTCTTCTCCTCCACATTCTTGTCTTCTCTGTTCTGTTGGACAGTGCACCTTTCCTTTTAACCTGTTTTGTAAATGGACAGCATGTCCACCTGTCTACCTATTTTTTTTCAGACTGTGCATTTTCCAGAAACCTCTTCACCAGACTAATAACTTTCTTTGGATAAGACCTCCAGAAGTACCTCAATGGTGACTGGTAACAGGATTCCCCAGTGCTCAACTTCTTAATACAAGAAAGGATTTTTGCCTTTGCCAGACACTTCCCACCATACCTCTCCACCGCTGAGTTAGCCATAGTCAAAGAAATGTTGCCATTTGATTTAACAATCCTCCTCTTAGATTTACTGATTTTCTTAATGGACTTGGGCTTGTTTAAGGGAGAATATATTACTAAATAGTTGAACAAAAAGTCTATACAGAGTTTGTTACCACTGACTATACAGTCTAGCATCTAAAGGCCTTCTGTTTTAAAAATAAAAGAACGCTCCTCTTCTCTGAGCTTCTGTTAGGATTTCTAAATGCCAGAGAATTTTAATGTTGTTAAAGCTGGAGGAGAACACTGTCTATCCCAGCCTGCATACTCTATGGTATGATCAAGATAAAACCAAGGAAGGGACGGGGAAATATATTTATGTGATATGGATGTATTAAACACTAGTGGTCACAACATAGTGAAAACAAAAATGGTGACTCTTTTTACTGGAAATTCCAAAAAAAAACTGTGACACATTCTTTACATCCATGTGTGTGTGTAGGTGGATGCACGTTGACTTTTCCCCACTAAACAGCTAATTAAAGGTCTGCAGCTCCACAAAGGGTGGGGAAGTTGCTTGTTATAATGTTGTTAATTACTCACACTTGACATCATTTGGTTTGTGTTAGTACAATGCAATTATGTTTATTCAGCTTGATGTTACTGGTTACATAAATTACAGCACTCCAGAAGAAGCTTGAAATAAACTGATGGACAAATGATGCTGCTGTACATAGAGGAGAAGGTTGTATTTTATTTCAAAACAAGTTTCTTGTTAACTAAAAAAAAAAAAAAATAAGAAATGGCAATTGTAGATCAATGTGTGTGTACACCTTTAAGAAGCTTTCCAGGGGCTTGCACAAGTGTATAAATACTGAGTACGTGCAAGCCCGACTGCCATTTTGTAGTAAGCTGTTGAGGTGTAAGCATGCATGTCTGTACAGTCTGTCTGTTAATCGGTTTATTTATATTTTGTTATGCTGCTGTCCATCCTGATGTGTTTCTGTGTAATAAAGCGTATAAACAAACTACCCCACCTGTCCGTCATCTATACTAGAGAGGGATGAGTGACAGCATTCATCAATGTGCTTATGAAATATATCTTTAAATCCTAAACTAGTCAACATTTGACCAAACAAGATGCATTTTATTCATAAGGGCCATCAGGTCTTTATTTTTAACCCACATTAATGGTTTGCCACGTCCTAGATGAAGCGCATTCATCAAGTGGCATTTACACACACACAAAATTCCCACCAGCAGGCTTCTCTTACCCCAGTACTACATCCAAAATGGGTGCGATAACTTCATTAAAATATGCTGTACCTCCATGCTTGAGGATAATGGTAAATTATTATTTGGTGGTTAACTAAATATCAGCTTGCCTTCTCCGTTTTAATTATTTATGTGCAGCAGTTAGTTTCTGTTGATCTGCATTCAAAAAGAAAAAAAAATGTACACCTAACGTGCCCAAGTACAATGGGTTCATCAGGGATTAACTTGACTTGTTGCAAGAAGAGAATTATACTGCTACATGCCTTTTACCTGTATTCACCCACACCTTGACCTGATTTACAGTAGTGGTGACTATGTACAGCTCTTCTCATACGGGGGAGAATGCAGTCACAGTAACTCATTTATCTTAGCTGCAGGCAATGGTAACCAATGCAGGACTTTCAACAAATCCAAATCTGATGAATTTCAACAAAAGTAAAAAAATTACTGAAGTTTTAGGCAATACTGTTAGAATTTGCCAATCTTTTATCATCCAAATAAGTGAACACGTAAACTGAAAATGTACATGATGTTATCAAGCACAAGAAAAGAACCTCTTAATGCAGTACAAAGTTGTTTATTACAGCTTTGTTTTAATGGTACCATATTTAGAAATGTAATAGTCATGACATATATTTGCCAATACTTTTTAGAATGATTAACGCTGTTCCTTGCAAAACTTAAATCTAGTACTAACTACTGTCAAGAACTTCAACTGAAATTAGAACATTTTATATCAGTCTATTAATCTAGACAGTTGGTAAGGACACTGCTGTCCATCATATTTGCTGATTAAATATCATCTTGCACCACACATTTATATTTGAAAATGCTGCAATTCAAATTCAGAGCTTTTCTCCCTGGGTCTCCACTGAAAATGAGCTCTTTTAAGCCCAGTGGGACTTTCCTGGTAAACAAATGCAATAAATAAATAAATAAAAATAAATAGTCTAGTCTGATATTAAATTCACCTTGACAACACACAAACACCAGAAATACATACACACAAACACACTGTGTGTATACTTATATATATATATATGGGTCTAGGACACATGCTTGACTAGCATATGTCCGAATCACAAAACATCGAACACACATACACGAAAGCGCTTAACATCGAAAAGCGCTTCCATGTATGTATAGTTAAAAAAAAAAATCTATGTTTCTGCAGGGGGGCTTTACCCCCCTTTGCCCCCTACACACCTCCTACTTTATTATTCTCATGCCGAGATTGCACTATAGTGGGAATAAGGGAATTTTCCCTTACCCGCACTGTAGTCCGATCTACGAAACAGGCACACAATCACGGAAGCGCTTGATGTTAAGCACTTTCGTGTATGTGTGTTCGATGTTTTGTGATTCGGACATATGCTAGTCGAGCATGTGTCCAGATCCTATATATATGTATATATATTATTCATAGGTTGGTACTAGGCTATCAGCCCTAGGGCCTATAAAAGCCTAGCCATAACAATTCCCTGGCTATTTCTTCCCACAATATTTACGTCCCTGAACCCTGTCTAGCAGGGTGACTGACGTGATCTGTGGGGTGAATTTCATATCTCCTATCCATGTGTCAAGGTTCCTTTTGAAGAGGGCCAAAGAAGCACTCTGCTTGACATGTATGGGCAGTTTATTCCAGAGTCTGGGGAGTCTCTGGGTCAGGAACCTATCCCTCCAGCATGTTTTGTTCATTGTGATGACAAGGTTTAGATCCCTGGAGCATGTGGCTCTGAAGGATTGGGATTTCTTTAAGTGTAGCATGTCCAACAGCTGTGGGTTTGACATGGCTTTGCATTTTAAGCAGAGATAGTCTCCGAGTAGACTATATGTGACAGAGTATAGCTGGAGTTTTTTTAGACAGTCAGCATAGGGCAACCACTTTAGGCCTGTGATTCTTTTAGTGAGGTACTTCTGCATCCTTTCCAGTTGTTGCAGATGCCTTGAGAGATACATACCAAACGGGGTGTTGTATTATATAATGGGTCTAATCAGGGATGAGTACAGTGGAACAATGACCTTGTTTTTCCTGGATGAAAAGCCCTTAGTGACGTGGGATAACTGTAGCTGTGCACCACTCAGTGGGCAGGAAGCCTGAGGTGAGGCTATGATTAAACATGACACTTAGGTGAGGTGCCAGTTAATTTTGTAGTTCATGTAGTACACAGCCTGGGATTTCGTCAGGTGCCAGTTCATTTTGAAATTCATGTAGTACACAGCCTGGGATGTCGTCTGGTCCCATGGATGCTGTATTCTTAGCTTTGGAGAGTGCATTTTTACCTGTGTGGCCATTACCGGAATTTGGCAATCTTTTGGTATCGAGACAGGCCCTTTAGGGGGTGAGACGGGGATGAAGTTGGCACTGAATCAATCGGCCAGGATATTGGCAATATCCTTGGGATCAGTACATTTAATGCCATTCTTTTGTAGCTCAGAGCAGATCTGAGCATTGCCATTTAGATTCTTGACATAGCTATAGAATGCCTTGTGGTTGTCTTTGGACTCTGACAATTTTATTTTCATAACTAGCTTTGGAGGATTTTATGAGGGATCTCAGCTTCTTTCTGCAGCTGGTAAGGGAGTTTTTTGCATCCTGGGATTTTCCTCTTTTATGCAACAGTTTCTTCCTTTTGTTGTAAAGTTTGTTTATGGCAGAGGACCACCAGATTGGCGTTTTGGAGGAGAGCATCTTGGTTCTGTTTGGGATGGCACAATTCATGCATGAGTGGATGTGCTCATACAGTGCCCTAGTGTAGGATTCAGCAGTTGAACTTTTAGTTCCCGTATGCATGGGTGCCATGAAGTTTGTCACTTCTAACTTGAGTAACATGACGTTGGTTTTGGAGAAGTTTTTTACGGAGGTTTCCTTACTGGGGGGTGGGGGAGGGATGTGTATGTCAAGGGTGATTAGCCTATGGTCAGACCTGACCAATGAGGGGGTGGCCATAGGTGTGGAACATCGATTTCCCATGTTGGTAATGACCAGGTCTAGGATACTGGAGCCCCTGGTGGGACTATGGATTAGTTGATCTAAGGCATTGGAATTCATGAATTCTAAGAACCGTTGGGCAAAGGTGTTGATACACGATTAGTTTTCCCAATAAATGGCAGGGTAGTTGAAATCACCCAGTATTAGGGTATTTGGTTGTATCTAAATATTTTCCAGTATGTTTAGAAAGGTGTAGTAAGAATCTTGGGGCATGGTGGGGGATCTATAGCAAGCTACAATTTGGATTGCAGTCTTACCTAGTGTTAGTTGCACCTTGAGAATTTCAGATGCATTGTGTTGGGCCACTAACCTGGTGGTGTGAATATGGACACTCCTCCACCTTTAGTGTTTCGGTCCTGGTTTAGTGGCCAAAAATTGTAATAAGATTTGTAACCTGGTATTGCAGGGGTGCTCTCTGGAGCCTTGAACCAGGTCTCAGTTACTGCACAGATATCGATGTTCTCCATTTTAAGAATGCCTTGAGAGAGTGCATTTTGCGGTTTAGACTTCTAGCATTGAGTAGCATTACCTTCAGATTTTGCAAGCTTGTACCGGTTATGGTGGTGGTTTTGTCCTTTGAACTTTGCCTAGAAAAGGCACTATAGGGGTGTCAAGAGCCTTAGCCAGTAACCTGAATCCCAGGGGCAAGAGGTGCAGACCATCTCTGGCAAAGCATCATGGTCTGTCGATCATGTCGTCCCAGGCAGACAGATACTGGATCCCCTTTGAATGACACCAGAAGCTTAGCCAATTGTTGACATCAGTCATTTTGTCCTTATACTGTGGTATCATCCTGGGCAAAGGCAGGATACTACTCAGGGCTAGGGTCATACCTACCTGGGCCACATGATCTGAGAGCTCTTCCATGTCTCTTTTCATGTAGTCCATGGAGGTACATCTCAAGTCATTCACTCCAACATGGACAATGACAGAGTCATATTTGTACTTGTTGTGGAGTGATTATATATGTGTGTGTGTGTGTGTGTGTGTGTGTGTGTGTGTGTGTGTGTGTGTGTGTGTGTGTGAGAGAGGGGAGAGAGAGAGATAGGGGGAGAGAGGAAAAAGCTAGATTATATACAAGCATCATATCAACATTCTTGGAAATATTTTAATCAAAAAGGAAATACAGTTAACACTGTACCTTTACAGACAGCAAGTGTTACCTTCTCCTTTTCATTCCTGCATCACTAAATATTCTTGAGCTCATAAAACCCTACAGGTAGAGAAACTTTGCTGACCCTACTGTTCCACAATCTCTGTTAAATATCCTATTTTGACAAAACACTGGAATGATCTCTTTTTTACCAAAAAAAAAAAAAAAAACTCAGCAAACTGTAAGGAACCTATATGCAGAAACTGAGACTGAAGTTAAAAAAAAGTTTCAGCGTGATGAAAAATATGTATTCAGTAATGGTATGAAATATGCATATACGCAAAACAAAAGTATTATTTTATCTATATTACACATGAACTAAATTTATAAATAAAAATATTGTATGCATACTGTTATGAAAGTAAAGCACACTGATTTTAAATATTAAAACCCTGTATTACAAGGGGGTTTGCCATAAAAGCAAACACACCACTACAAAAATAAAAACTCTACAAAAACAATGAATACTGTCTTGCTGACTGCTTTCTCTGTATGGCATTAAATGTTGTGAAGAACAATGCTTTTGTAAACCTGTTTTAAGATGGGTGTAGAGGCATTATTTTACCATTCTAACTATAGAGAATTATTTAATTATGATTTATATGTAAACCAAGTATGCCATTATCACTTTAAGTCACTTGTGCTATTGTTTGCAGTTTAAACAAAAGGAAAATTTACCAATGAATATACTAAAATATAATCTATATAAACAAAAGGAAAATTTACCAATGAATATAGTAAAATATAATCTATAATCTTGAGTAGACTTGGATGACATATATACATTTGTGAATTTATACTTTTTACCTATAAAATGGCCAATTCCAGTATTAAGATTTTGTTTGTTTGTTTTGTAAGATATCTGCCATTTACACATTGAAGAGCAATTTGTATATTTGAAGTTTTGAGCTTTAAATCTCCGAGTTTAATAGAGGTCATCAGATGTGGAGTATCAAGAACTTTTATGCAGCAGAATACATACGGCATGGATTTCTTTAATTGCACTATCATTAATTTATAGTAAATCTAATTGATCTTTATAATGCAAAGTAAGCATTATGGCTGCAGTAATTTAAATGTTACTACTTATTCCTTAATTTAACATGTGGTAACCAAATAATTACTTATTAAATAAAAATGTCACTGATCAATACTTCGCAAATGTTAATATTGCTTCACATCAAATAAATTTGCAACAAGACAATGCAAAATGTATCAATAATTAAATTATGTTTACTTTATTAATGACAATCTGTCATGTACAGCCCTACTGAATTTTGGAGGTACGTACTAACACATGCTTAAAAAGGGAGGCACAAACATTTAAGCGTATCTGCATAAAGGTATGTATATCTAGGTATCTCATGGTCTTTATGATTGCTTGCCTATTACTTCCTATGTTCCTAATTTAAAAGGTACAGTGTAATCTTAAAGCAAAACTTAAAATTCATTTATTGCATTTTAGTAACTCTTTATTTAAATATTTGTTAGCCAATGCTTAAATAAAACACAATATTCTTTATAAATAAAACACAATATTCTTTATACATTAAGCAATGTTTTTGGGGGCCAGTGATGGAGCTGGCTAATCAACAATATCCATTCTTTACTCAAAGTTTAAGTACATTACAAATTATATATCAATAATATGATAAAGGAAACATAACTGGGGGTACAGGAGCCATTCTCCTCTACAATAACTATTTGCACTTAATCATCACTTCAGTACTCCTCTAATTTATCACTTTCTTTATTCTTACTATTCCTGTGTGGTCTGTTTATGCATAGCCAAAATGTATACAATAAATAAGAGGTTTTACTGCACTGGTGGCAATATTATCAGTTTTTGACAGTTTGTTACTAGATACTTCACCATGATTCAATTATTAAAGTATTAACTATTTAGTGTCAATTTAAGTTTACCATACATCATTTCTTTCTGGCATAAGATTACAATCATTACATTGCTCAACACTAAATCCAAATTTCCTAGAACAACAATTTAGTTTTATTGAACTGCATATATAACTTAAATACTGACATTGCATATTTTACCCAAATTGTTTAAGCAAATTGAACAACAAAGCAAAAAACAAACATAACCAAGTACAACATCATAGAGTTGTACATCTTTTTCATGATTTGTAAGGCCAAAACAATGTAACAGTTCACTTGCTATATTTCTAATTTATTGATGATTGGCTTATTTACTTTGGAGTTTATATCTGACACTGATCTGTGAGGATATTAAGAAGCTACCCTTGCAGTCCCATGCTTGGTTTAATCCTATATTTTGCATATCAATAAACCAGAGATGAGCTGAACAAGGATATAGTCATCATTTACCTTGCAACTAATATTGGGTTTCTACTGAACCCCTTACCTGGAAACAAAAGTTCAATGAATATTTAAAAATGGGATTTTAGACCATCTGTTTTCTTCAGCGAGACAAACTCTAATTTTCTTTTGACATTGACTTTCAGGATTTTATTTTTTTATTGTTCAGATACAGTAGTAACTAGATTTTTGTTGTGGAAGAATAATCTTGGACATTTTGTAAACAAGATGATGGATGCAGTCTGGGAATTGGTGGGGAGAAAGAAGTGGTACACATGCAGCAGTGACAGAAAAGGCAAAGTATTAACATTAGGGTTGGGTACCAAACATGTTCAATGTTCAACAGAGCAAATTCTGAGCATACTAAGGCTTTGAAAGAGTTTACCAATTGAGGAGTGATCGAATGCTCTTTTCCCTACCCAGTTACCTAAATCCTTCCTAAATCCATTAAAATTATCCAATTTTATAATTACTATAAAGCAATATATTTCAATGTAAACCTGATCTGGTATGCAAGGATCTTTTTTTGGTTGCTATAGTACCTTGGTAACCATATAAAATAAATGATCCTAGTTTCTAGACTGTGTTGCCCTAATTCAACAGCCAAGTCATCTACATAACTACTGATACATTTTAAACCTGCAGAGTTCTCTTAGTAAGGTACAGTAATATTATGTCCAGCCTTGGTAGTTTTATCACTGTGAGGGTAAGTAGAAGCTTTATAGTATCTCCATTTTAAAAATGTATGCATGAATTTAATCAGGGGTACAGAAAACTGAGTTTCTGTCATTCTTCAGCAAAAGAACATTTTTACTTCTTCCAAGTGCTTCAGTAACTGAAAAAAATAAAACCAGCAGTTTTATTTCCAAAGCTAACAGCAGGAGTGTATCCAAGATGTTTGAAATTGGGCACAGTTTTCAGAATACAGACCCTTTCTAAAATGCAGCCTGGCATTCTGAAAAAAAATGTAACTTTAAATCGGGAGTCTATCAAACAGTGATTTATGTTTATATTATTTTCCTACTATTATGGGCATGTGCAACAAGCTGTTTTGATGCATAAAAACTTTACTATGAAGACACTCAGTATTTAGCTTACTATCTGCATTACTTACAATACCTGATACCTACTAGCAGCAGTACTTCCATGGAGCAGCAGCTGGTCATATCCCGGTGGTACTCAAGTTAAACGGCTTTCAGGCAGGAGACAGCTGGTGTAGAGGGGATACAGTCCCACATCAGTCAGATAGGGACAGTACCTATAACACTGCTCCCCAGTCAGCAGTGGCCTGTTGTACAGAGATCGGGTAATTGGGCAATGCCCATAGACTCTACAGAGGAATTATATATCTGTTTTATTCATGAACTCATTCTCCAGTACCTGCTTTAACTATTCAGGGTCATGAGGAAGAAATACAATCCCCCCAATCAATGCATGTAAATCAGAGAACCAGCCCTGGATGGGATTATGGTCTACTGCATGGTGTCCGTTACCTAAAAACAAATAAGGCTTGTGATGTTGGGCAGCTTTGCTTCTGACTTGCAGAGAAAATAATCTTCTATAAAATTACCCATTACAGATAAGTACGCTATAGTTTGGAATATAAAGGTCACAGATGAGGACAGGACATCATCTAGTAATGGTTTACAAAGAAATCTTGGCACAATTAGTCTATACAAATCTTTGACAAACTACTGAATCAACTGACAGCTTTTATAAATCAGTGAAATTAGAAAAAATATATCACAATAATAAGATAACAAAAAAGTTGTGTGTGCAGGTTAAATTACTCAAAGATGTGCTGGTATTGCAGAATGATATGAAGGCTTTCCTAAAGTAAACTGGAGCAGATAGCACAGAAGGTATAACTCAAAGTTTTAACCAACTAAGAAGGTAAGAACCACCATGATTTTGCAATGAGCTACTATTACTGAATGCGTATTTGTGCACTACAGTAATTTCAGTTGGTTTAACATGTTAGGACAATAAACCTGATGAAATTAACTGAAATTGCAGATGAAATTGTCTGGTATAATACAGACACATCTGCACTTCAAGTCTCAGATGGCTTTATTTTGACAGAAATATCATTTTATCTTTGGTTACTTATTTTATTTCATTTATTTCATAGAGAAACACTGGGTCAAGCCATCTTTTTCAGGGGAGAGATTAGGTGGCTTTTCTGTTTACTAATGAACTTTGTGTGTTACTGATAACTGGCAATGGAGTTTTAATGTCTGTCTGCTAAATTGGATATCAGGTTAACTGCATTTCAGAAATGCCGCACTCCTCTTCATGGTGGACTGTTACATCAGCACTGTAATCTAAATCACTCCGTGTGGAATACAATCCAACCTTCGTATCTTCCCAGCAGCAAAGGCGACTGTGCTACCCGATGACAGCTAACACTACACTTTCAGCCCCTTAAAAGACTGTCATATTACACTGCTTAAAGGTTTCATTGTTGTAAGGCATCTTGTGCAGAGATGTGCAGACAAGGTTTGTTCAGACTTTTGCCTTTGATAAAGACCTGCGACTTGAAAGTGGAGTCTATATATTTTCATTAAGATGAACTTAGTTATACACTGCACAGCTGAATATATCAGTGATGTATTAACTACTATAATTTTTATGACAAATGGTATATCTCACATTATTTTCAGTGACAGACTAGTGAAAGACTACAGTGAGGGGATATTTTTATCATATAACAAGAATATTGCTCATCAGTCAGGAATCACATTATAGAATGGTCAAACAATATTTCACTATTATGTATACTTAACCAAAAGTTACAGGTAAGACATGAACAGAGCAAAGTAAAAAAAACTGTCTGTTGCATGATCTGGATTTGAAGGGTAACATGAGAAAATTAAGTGACCATAAGATATATGAAAATGATCAAAAACATTTAGGCCAAAGTATTTCAATCTGACAAAAAGTGGTTGATATTTAACTTTTAGTTTTCATGAATACTGACAATGTGCCATGAAATGTTCAACAAAACAACAAATGCAAAATATGTGTCAATCATAAATTTAAATTTCTTCTCCAGGTAGCTCGACTCTGACACCCCATTCTTTATGGGGTCTACTCCTGCAATCTCCCCTTTCATAGTGGGTAAAAGGTTGAAACTACTTTCGCCATTAGTGGCTTATACAAACAATCATGACTGACTTGGATTCACAGGGCTGTTCTCGAAATCCAGCATGTTCCTTGATACATCCAATTACTTGTAGAGATTTCAGAAAAGGAGGCTGATGTATGTTAATAAGTTGTTTAAGGGTCAGAAAATGAAAACATTTCCATATCCAAAACAATTCAAGCTACATAGTAAAACATTATATAGTACTTCACATTGCTTTCTCTTGGAAGATTTAAAGTTTGAAAAACAAAACCTACACATTTCAGCAGAATGACTACTAAAATACGATAGCGCCTGATAGAGATACATAAATGGCTAATGTCTATACTCTTAAGACAAACTGCAGCTGTCATTCTGTATGAAGCCCCATAAAGACTCAGCTATGCTTGGGACACCAGCTTGGGGTTCATTTTGTTAACTAATTTGGTTGACTGGGACTAGAGCACTCTTCTAGGGGTGACTCAGTAGTACATGGAAGTTAAATGAGTTTTCCTAAATATCAGATGAAAAGGGACTGATGGGCTTCAAACCTAGAAGCCCAGCCATGCAAGCCAGTACCATATGCGATGTGTAACAAAATACTGCCTCTAAAATACATTTTATGTAACTAGTCCTATCACTTTGTGGTTGGAAAAATAGTTTGATATACCCTGAGTTTTGCTGGCATTAAACAGCTAAACAGCCAAGAATGTTTCTGATGAAAAATGATTCACATTAACTATGCTCATAGTCAGCCATCTTTCTACCTTACATAGATGGAACCATCATCTTGCTGTGCTTAATAGGGCTAATTTTCCCCCTCAGCTGGAAAAAGGGCAAATAAAAGAGTGCATTGGTGTGCTAATTAGATTTCAGTAGATATACAGAGTGTATACTTGACAGTATTTACATTATATTTTGAGCATGTGCAAAAGACATCAACTTGTAAGACAAATACCTTTTGCAAAATACTAGTCATAACACAAGAAGAAAGAGCGCACATCACGCAGACTCCCATCTTGATGTGGATGTTTATGGGCGACTCTACAGTGGAAATCCTTTATCCTCTGCCTTCAATATTACCATTTTTCCTTTTCATACTCAGTTTGCATTTATCTAGTATACTGTTTATTTTTCTTTCATACTTATCTCAAATGCATTTATCTCATATATTTTCTATGGGTGCGTTTCATATTTATAATATTCTTACTTAACATTGTATATTTTACTGTGAGCGATACCGATTTACTTTTGTAATTTGTATTCTGTGGAGATTTTCTTCCCATGGTCTCTGCTGAAAATGGTTTCTTGCCAATTCTAACTTCCCTGGCAAAGAAATATCAAATAAAAAAATATTATTATAATTACTATTGCTGTTATTATAGAAACATTGATGCTGTGTTTAAATGCAAATATCATGAATTGTGATAAATCTTTCCCTAGAATGTCATCAAACTATATAATATGGAACTCAGGAAGGCCCCATGCCCATCCTAATTTTACTGGGAATTTTGTATTTGTTTTGCGAAGACCCAAGAAGCTAGTTCCGTCTACATCTTAATAAATCAAAAAAAAAATCACAAAGTAAAAAGTCTGTTTACAAGGTATAAACTATATAAAATACAGCACAAATTTTTGACTAGAAAATCTGGCTGTAAATAAATGTAGATTCACAGATTGCTTACTTTAGTTAACAGTGCTATAGTAAAAGGTAGTTTTGTAAATAATGTAATAGGTTCATAGGTTCACACTAGGCTATCTGCCCTAGGATATTTATAAGCCTAGCTAGAGTGTGTTTGGCTTTCGCCACCCATTTTAAATGAATTTTGCTATGCCCTTTCTCAAGGTTAGTATACTGTGCCTCTGTCTAACAGTGACACAGAAGTGATACCCGGGGTAAACCTATGATCTCCCACCCACTCATCAAGATTCCTCTTGAAGAGAGTCAATGAGGGACTCTGCCTAACCTGGACTGGGATTTTATTCCAGAGTGAAGGGAGCCTCTGGGTTATGAATCTGTCCCTCCAGCATGTCCTATTTATTTCAGTGCTGAGGTTCAAGTCTCTCTAGCACGTAGCTCGATGGGATTTGGATTTTCTGAGGTGCAGCATGTCCATTAATTCCGGGTTGGACATGGCTTTATACGTCAGGCACAGATTGCCTCTGAGCAGGCGGTATACCACTGAGTAGAGCTGTAGTTTCTTTAACCGGGCAGCATATGGCATCTGTTTGAGCCCTTTGATCCTCTTGTTGAGGTACTTTTGGGGTCTTTCCAGTTGCTGCAGGTGTCTGGTAAGGTACATCCCAAAAGTGGCATTGTACTCAATTATGGGCTTGATGAGGGATGAGTAAAGAGGCACGATGACCTCCCCTGATCTAGATGTAAATCCCTTCATGATTAGGTGGGCTATATAAAATGTTTTTCTAACCACTTTGGCCACTTGGTTGTCAAATGAGAGATTGCTATCAACTTGGGTCCCCAGGTCCCTAATTACTTCTTCCGTACTTAATGGATTACCAACTATGTGGTAATTTGTGGGCACTTTGTTTGGGCACTTTGTTTTTGCCAAAGGGGATGACTATACACTTTTTGGCATTTAGATTGAGGCCATGGCTCTGGCATCAGTTGTCTGTTTCTATGAGGCCCTTTTGTAGGATGCTTGTGTCGGCTGGAGAGTCAATTATGGCGCCTAGTTTGCAGTCATCTGCAAACTTGGTCAGCCACAGTCCTTCCGTGTTGGCCTGTACCTCCGAGAAATATATACCGAACAAGAGAGGTCCCAGGACTGAGCCTTGTGGGATGCCACTTGTAACTGGTTTGGAGTCTGACATGGCTCCAGCAATTCTAACCATGTGGGTTCTGTCCTTGAGCCAGTTTGCAACCCATCTAGTGACATAGGGGTTTATATTTAAGCTGGTGAGCTTATCTATAATGCCCGAGTGGGGTATTGTATTGAAGGCTTTTGCGAGGTCCAGGTAGGCTGTGTGGACCACCTTCCCCTCGTCAATGGCCTTGGTGACTGTTTCAAAGAAATCGACCAGGTTTAAGAAGCAGGATCTGCCCTTAACAAAGCCAAACTGGGTAGGATCCAGTGTCTGTAGGTTCCCAATATCTTTATTTATGAGGTCCATAATGATCCTTTCCATAGCTTTGCAGACCAAGCTAGTCAGGCTTATGGGGCAATAGTTTCCAGGATCCGTTGAGGCACCACCTTTGTGGAGAGGGACCACTGTTGCTGTACGCCACTCTTTGAGTACATATCCTGTAGTAAGGCTGAGATTGAACAGTAGTTTTATGTTTGGGTTTAGCTCTTCTTGGAGTTCATGTAGGACACAGCCCGGGACACCGTCTGGTCCCATTGATGCTGTGTTTTTTGCTTTGGAGAGGACTGCTCTTACCTGAGCATCTGAGATGTCAGGGGGGCAGCACTCTGCTGGGATATATATTTGCCCTTTTGCTGGGGAGGGTGGGGGTTTGCGCTGAACCTGTCAGCTAGGACGTTGGCAATGTCTGTGGGTTCGGTGTATTTTTTGTCATTTTGGACCAATTCTGAGCATATCTGGGAATTCCCACCCAGGTTCCTAACATAACTAAAGAAAGCCTTGTGATTATACTTAGTGTCCTGTGCAATTTTTCTCTCAAAGCTGGCCTTAAGACGATTTTATGAGTGCCCGTAGTTTTTTGCTAATACTGATCAGAGATGCCTTCCCTTTTTGGGATTTTGCTCTATCATGTAGTAGCTTCCTCCTTCTATTGTATAGTTTGTTTATGGCTGGGGTCCACCAGACAGGACGCCTGCCTTTGGAGGATTGGGTCTCTACTGGTAGTTCTTACTGAGGCTTGCCTCATTTCCTTTAAGGGACAGGAATCAGATGTACATGTAAAAAAGCATCATTTTCACCTGCTGTAAAGCTACAAAAGTTCCAAGGGACCCAAGGACCAGTTCTTGGTCTTATTAGTTGGAACATGGCACCTGCAGGTTCTTTACAACCAGTTAGCCTGTTCCCACTCAGACAGCCTGCAGACCGCTACACAATGTGATGCTACCCTGAAGTGCTAAAGTGTACCAATGGACAAGATCTATCATGGCTTTTGGAAAAAGAACTAAAGTATTGGTTTGCGGGCAGACTGATATGTGACTAAGAAAATACAAAGAGAATCCATTTTTTTTCAACATCTCCTGCTAATTAAAGTACAGGCAGGTGTGCAACTAAATAAGATAACTGAAATGTTTTTGGAGATACAGCTACATTCCATTGTGAAAAAGCAACAACTGCAGAGATGATCTTTGTAAATGTAAAATGTTCTATTTAATCTAATATTATAAAACTGCAAAAAAAAAAAAAAAGACTCAGGCACCAAGCTAGGAATAAAACAGAATGCAGCTTTTCCTGATAATCAGGATAGTAAACATCAAGCCATAAGGCCAGTGTGTCCCCTAGTGGTCATGTCCCACATTTCATTATTATTTGCTAACTTGACACACTGAAATAACCAATTACTGATGACAGTAAATGAAGAAATTATAATCTTAAACTGTACAGCTATCATTTTTCCATTACAGTAACATGTATATTAGAGTGGTATTTACCTGTAGAGCAAGAGTATATTGGCATCTTCTTGTATTTTGCAAGTGTCTTACTAGAACTACTAAGATAAAAAGAAGAAGCTGGCAAAAGACAGCAGTTTTTTTAAAGACATACTTTGCAAGCTTAAAACATCTGCATGAAAAATGAAATGTTACTATTCAAAAATTAAGCACAATGCTAATATGCAATCAGCATTGTCAGTATATATACAAAATAGAAACACAGTATAAAACACTTCTCGCCTAGCTAGTGAGGGGGAAATTGGAGTAGCTGGCATAGGAGTATGCTTTACTAGAATGTACCAAAGTAGCTTAGAAGCAGAACCACTTTAGTTAGTTATACACACAAAAACACACTTAGGAGGTATTAACAGCATTCCATTACCAGCACACGTCAAACAGAGTGTAAGCAGTGTCGGTAAGGACATCTTCATTGATCCTAATGGTAGAAACAACACAGATGGACAGTTATTGAGATATGGGGGATAAGGCGGAGTTAGTTATACATAGCCATACTGAAAATATGCCTCCTTCCCAGAAGTCACCATACAAACAGTAGCCAGTGAAGAGCATGAAAATGTCCTTAAGCAGAGGTCAATAATCTACTAAGTTTTGAACGAGTATTTGGTAATATACTTGACCATTAAGCCAAGTTATATCTCCAAAATTGTACCAGTCATGACAAAAAAAAAGAAATCAAGGTGCTGATAGAGATAAAACTGGTCAGCAGACATAAATGACAGAGCAGCAGTGATATTAGCACTTTAAAGGGTAACCAGTTAATTTTCTGTGCTCATGACTGGATAAAAATGCAGTTGAATCCTCATTTTCTACATAGTTTCCAACTTGTTATCCATAGTAAAGGAGACAAACCTACATGTGCACACAGATGAGCATAATGTATACACCACACTTATTGCCACTTATCACACACACAACTAAAATTTTGTGATAAATATCTTCTAATGATTGTGGTAGGAAAATAATTTTACATGTTTTGTTGCATTCATCTAGCCATTACATATGCAGGGATTCATATAAGTTCAATGTTTATTCTACACCGAGAAAAAAACAGGAAAATAAATATTTTCCTTGAACTCCACACTCACTCAAGTCCTTCTCTTTATTTCATAATTGGCTTACTCTCTAGTGCTAGAAAAACAAAAACTCACGAGTGCAAAAAACACAAAAATGAACATTAAATTACAGCTGAAGATCATTTTGTTGATATATTTCTTCTCATCTACTAGATCAGTTGCAGATCTTATTTAACCAGTTGGTGAGGGGTTCATAGCATCACCTGGTTAAAGGGTTCTGTTAAATAACTATCCCTTTATATTTCTAATTTTATTTCATCCCTGTATACTACCTTTTTTCATTAAAATATAACTTCACTTAAAGCTCATAAAATAATTAAAGTGCCAACAAACAGATAAACTGAAACCTTTTATAAACAACTAAAGGCTTAAAAACACTGATTCGGAAATACTTTGGGAAAATGTTATTAAAATCAATCCAAACAAATCCATAAATAGTAGATAAGCTTTCAATTTATACACTTCATTGGATGGTTCAAACACTCATCATAACCACAGTGAATTAAAATCACGTGATAACAGTGATCGCATTTCTATCAGTTTTAATTCTAAGTAACAGGATAATGAATTCATAAACATTACATTTTCTATTTAATTTGTCAGGTTATTTTAACAGTTTTTATTCAAACAATTTCATTCATAGAGCATGCATCTACTGTAAGAGAGAAAGTGTTTGCCAATACATTATACAAAGATACAAGAGACATTTTGGTCAAGGTTTTAAGCACTCTGCATTAGAAATAATTACTGCAAATAAAAAGGAAGGTGGTGTCATCACTTATTTTTAAATGTATGAAATACTTCTGTTCTTTGTTAAGGGAAGATTTACTGCCAGGATTAAATAAAAAGTTCCAATAAAACCCAAGTATGCAGTTTTAATTAGTAATTTATATGATGGTTGTAATAGTTAATTTTAACTGTTCAATGAGGTACCGAATGAGATGAAAGCTTGCATGCATTATTTATTACTTTTATATGGTTTTACTAAAATCTTTCCAAAGTGTTTTCAAACCAGACTTACTTAGTGTGGCTTCAACTGCAGTGGGATTCTCAAATTAGTGTTTTAATGGTTAATGCACGGTAATTCCTATCCTCATCAGTCCAAAATTGCTTTAACTCTGCCCCATGTGTTCCTAATCTGGGCTTAGATTGAAATTGGTCTGATGAGGACTTCACCCTAGTTAAATTCAAATCAATTAATACATTTTCTCACTATTTTTGGATCCCCCAGAAAGTTTATTTGAGCCCTACTACCTTCACCTACATCACACTATTTATTGTGTTAACCAGGTTGACATTGCTAAGCATTGACCATTGTCAGTGGGACCAGAAAATAAAACAGTAACAACTGCATATAAAAACATAAGATAAAGAGAAAAAATAAATAACGGGTATATTTAGGATGGTGTATCATAATGGTCGCTGGTCATGTGTTCTTAATATACATATTTCAAGAGAGGAAAAGGTAACATACAAACATTACACTACATCTTAAAACCAGTCAAACTAGAGACCACCATCATAATTGAAAGTCTCATACTTCATGGTCCATTGCAGCATAAAGACATGAAGCACATTTGCAGCAATACTGTATATATTTTCATATGCATGATCTTTCAGTGAAAGAACACATGATATTTTAAAAAGGGGGGGTGTATTTCTGTTTATGCATCTGCAATATAAATTTTCACATCAAAATCTTACATAACAAGCTGTCCTGCAAATCTTACATTTAACACCCTCTAAACCAATTTAATGTATGCCCACTTAGATTATATATTTTTTAAGAAAAGCAACATACAGTTTACATATTTGTCTCAGTTTCTTTTTCCTAGCATGCAAGGATCCTAGACTCATCAGGTAAATGAGACAATTAAATATACCTGCACAGGTATTTACTTATATTTATTTGTTGGGATATAATCTGATTCCTACAGATCTTGGAAGCTGAAGGAATCAAAGCCTGGATTACACAAAAACGGTTATTAACAGCTCGTAGCCTTAACCCTCTGTATTAACTACCAGATGGACCCCAATTAAATACATACATACATGCATACATACACACTATACCATCACACACAAAAATGAGTTTCACGTTTTAGGTACTGAATTCTTGCAGAGAAGCCCACAGTCCATTGGCTGTTTCCCAGGAATCATTCGGTCTCTAAATCTTTGCTGCCAGTCCCATGCTTCATTTTATTTAGGACACAAATATCCATGCTGCCAGTGCTGTCCCGCGGGATCGGACAGTGAACCATACAGAAATGCAAAAGCACTTACACCTCCAGGTACAGCTCTGCTGATTCACAAATGCTAGTCTTCATTTAGCAAACTCAAATATTTAACAACACATATGACAGAAAACTTGTGCACTGCAAATACTAAACAGCAAAGAACATTTTGGTGGATATTAGTGGGCTCACTAACCTAAAACCTCCTTCCTACATCAAAATATCAGTTTTGGAAGCAGATTTAAAATCACAGAGCCTGACCAAAAAACACCTGGACAGACATAAGTAATTGTAAAACCTGTGCTTGCTCTATGAAGGTATTTCATCACCATTGTGTTCCAGTGTTTTTTGTTAGTGGACCAGAACAACAATTTTAAATTCTTCTTATAACCCAACCATTTTCGTTACGTATACAGTATTTGAACTTGGTTGCTGAATGACCAGAATAGCATCACACATCATACCAACAGCACACATTACAGACACAAACTTTTACAGTCCCCAGAGATGCCCTCTTTGACACAACTTAATAACTCTTCCATAGAACAAATTCTTAGAAAGCTACACATTTTAAATATAAAAACATATACAGAACAAGAGACATACACTTCTCAGCTAAGTAAGTGGCTTTCTCTGTCCAAAGCAAAACATTAACTGAAGACTATCACCTGTATTCTCCAAGAGATCAGTGTCTTCTGGGTCAAAGACACCTGCTATGATACTGTGCATGCTATGTTTGCATTAGAAATCAAAATAAATAATTTTGCTATTCTATATCCACAGCAATAAACACTGACACGACTGGTTTGATGATCTGGCAGACGATATTCATTTGTTTCCTCACCACTTCCAAAACAGCTGGAGCTCTTATACATTTGCAAAAGTGTGCCCTGTTAGTTGTGCTCTTAGTAACTTAGTACGTGGAAAGCAAATCTATAATTGTCGTTGTTGGATGCTACAGAGGCAAAACTTTGACACTGATGGTAGTAATTCATTGACTCAAATCATTAATTTGCCACACAGACACACACACTATATTGTATATCACTTTCTATCAATTATGCAAGCATTACTAATACTAGAAATATTAGACTCCCTTCACGTATAAGTAATGAAAGTCAAGTTTTGCGATTCATTTTGGATGCAGTAAAACTGTAAAGGTAAGATGATATTCACGCTATTAACTTTTGACTGTGTATTCCGTCCTGCTGGGCACTGTTTTCTGTTTTTGTTACACATGCTACTAAGCTCTTTGTGGTTAAAAAATGCTGCCTTGTTATTAACTTGCATTTACAGTATTACAGCTCTTAAACACACCCACAAATTTGCTTTCAGTGGATAAAAGGAACCAAAATAGCAATCATTTATAAAACCACTTTGTCAAATACTAAGTGTCAAAGCTTCTTGGAACTTACAGGTGAAAAGAATACTAATTATTTGCGAAATGGTGATGACCCGTGATAGAACCCATGGAGCATAACAGAGTTATATAAAAATCGTCCCGTTTACAGGGGTAAGAAACAATGCACTTCTGTACATTTTCATCGATGTGAGCCTCCCCTTCTCCCTGTAGATAGTATCTCCCAGCAGATGACAGTCCCCCACAACCAAAGAGTAGTCACAGCTAATGACAAGCCTCCTGCAGTGACCACCCTTGTTTCTAGACAACAACAACATCTCCTTCTTCAGGTGCAAATGTCCAAGCGCCAGAAATCATTGCTCAGTCATACCAAAATATTTACCCTGCCCCACTGTCAAAATGAAACGGTTTTCTGTCAGAACCAGTTCAGACACAGCTTGTTCCAGCAGCAGAATCATAGATAACCCAACAGCCACCAACAAGGTCACTGATTTATGACAACTTAAATAATGAAACTTCGTTTTCATGAACTGACCTGGGAATTACTCTAAATGCAATATGCAGAAATCGTTGTGGTACCACTTTTTGTCTCTAAACAGGGAAGAGAAGAGCTGATTCCTACATGTAGTGCCCTAATAAAAAGAAAGCGACAAAGTACATGCGGCATTTACACGTACCCACACACAACCATAAACAGAAACACACACATTTTGCGAGTTATCGGTCAAAAAAACTGCTTTCATTGAATCTATTATTTTTTATCAGCGCCTTAAAGTGCAGTAAAAAGGAACAAAAATCATCCATTCGCCATTCCCGCTTTTCTCTAGCAGTGTGAATGGAAATGCAGGCACCCTTTACTCTGCACACACACACACACACACATATACACACAAGTCGTGTAGTACGCTTACCTGCCACAGTGTAGCGATCCAGGTAGTTGAGAACGTTGCCGATGCTGAGGATGGTGGCTGCAGCCACCCGGGAGCGCAGCAGTTCTCCCACAAAAGGGAGGCTGGGGGGCTGGCAGGGAAGTTCACCATTGGTTTTATGTCCATCGGGGCCAGTGCCGCTCACCATACTGCCAGATAGTGTGCGCACTTCCTCAGCGCTGCTGACACTGCACTCCTGGATCTCGGTCTCTTCTTCTTCCTCGCCACTACCACCACACATAGTCCCCCGGCAGGGGCTGCCTTGTACGGAGGTACCGAGCGTCCGACCCCCAAAGTCGGCAGCGCTCGCACCACCCCCGCCGCCGCAGCAGCGGCGGTCCTGCCACTGGTCCTTCCGCGCCGAGTAGCCAGTCAAACGTACCTCGGGGCGCTGCCAACGATCAAACCTCCCACTCCCTCCCTCGGTTCTAACACGAGGAGGGCTCCTTCCGTAGCTTTCAGCCCAGTGGCTTCTCCCGTTCCAGGAGCTGCCTGACGCCCCAGTCCCAGGGTCTGTGCAATAAATCCCCCCAATCTGATTACTGCACCCCTGGTCACTGCTGACAAACCTCTCAATACGGACCCCACTTCCAGGGCTTGGAATTCTTCCTGTTCTAGACCCTGTAAATGACAACTTCCCGGTACCGATCCAAGTGCTCCTGTAGGTCCCAATGCTTGAACTGGTTTGGTTGTCACTGGTGAAATGAGTCCTTCCCGTCCTAGCCACCGTCTTTGTGTTGTTGCTGATTTTTAAGGTCCCAATCTTGGTTCCGCAGTAGGTCCGAGCTACCGCAACATCTGTCCCTTTTACAATATCACTGCAATTCAAACACTTCCCGTCTTCCTCCCCTCTGAACGAAGGACTGTGTACGTTCCTAATCTTGAAAACATGCACAAACCATCAAAGTAAAAAGCTCCTGCTCCTAGTCTTCTGTAGCCCCGAGCTTCACAGTCCAAAGCCTCCAGTGTCAGCAGCTGCTTATTCCAAGCTACCGTCTGCCAAGGCTCGGGTGTGCCTTGCTTTGCATAAAATATATAATTTTTTTTCTTGAGTTCCAACTCCTCCTTATGTCACCGTGTGTAATTGTGTCTGCCTCGCTTGTGTGTGCAATGCGAAAAATGACAGCTGAGAGAAGACCTGAAGAGCGCACCACAAATCAGCATTCATAGCAAGTGAGGACGAATGCAGCAGCCAGAGCAAGTGCATTTAAAGGTATAACTGCAGCACGTTAGGAGGAGGGTACCTCCCCCAGTATACATGCAAACAATGGGAACCCCACGCCCCCTCTACACAGAGGTACCTTCTCCTCTCCTTCTGTCGTTGTGTCACCCTCTCTGGGGACTAGAGGTAGTGTGTCTTCGGTGAGATGGCCAGATCAAAAATCAATTGACCGTTTGCAGAGCTGGAAACAAGCACAAGTGCTCTGTAGTCTAGTTTAAACAGGTATTGTAGACCATGATTGTGACTTTTTTTAATTAAAACCTGCCCTGTATATAGTGCAAAATCCTATGGGAAAATAAACGCTGCGGCTCTATGAAAATAATGGCACAGTTGTGCACGGTCAGTATCTAATTGTTTAGCAATCCTAAGCTTTCATTAACGTGATCACATTTTAGAACATCTAAATCACTACCTTAAGTATTGCACAAGCTCCTAAAGGTGATGATGATTAAGTGGCAATTCACGAATACCGTGTTCAATCAGCACCTCTGGGGAGCAAGACGCTGAGGTTTGGTGTTAAAGAAACAGCATCCTTAAAGGGCAAAGTTCCAAATAGTGGAAAGGGGGTAGAGTGAAGGCAGTGTTTATTCCTTCTTCTGTCGTTGTATGCTTCTGCAGTTCATACAATATTCCATTATTTTAATGTTCTTATTCTGTTCAGATAACGATTTAATGTTGCAGATTGTATACTATCAGACACCACTCGGCGTGATTGTGTGTGTGTGTGTGTGTCCTTTACTTGAGAAGATATTTTTTATACTGGTTTTACTGTACTAGTGTTTGTTGGCACTGGAGTGTATGTAAAGAGTTTGCTGTATGAACCTGTGTCCTGTCCTCCTCCCCTAGCCAAAAGCAATTTATTCCTTTACAGGAACTTGACTCACTTCATGAAAACTGCGCTTATAAATAAATACATGCGAGTGTATTTGCATAATACATATAAATTACGCTTTCCATTTCAGATATGTTTTTTGTTTTAATCAAAACTTGTTAAATAGTTAGTCCCATTGAACCCCATCTCTCATTTTCACTGGAAACCCCTGGTTAAAGTCCTGACACACAAGTGTAAACACAAATCTATTTGGCAGTAGCATAGTTTTTAACAGCATGGGGGTAGGACATAGGAAGGTAAGTATACAGGCAATAGATTAAGGAAGCGGCTTATGCTTTTAATTGTCTTCCCATTTAACTCTATAGATTTTATTTGGTATACCTGGCAAAAGACCACTCTGACATGTTCAAAGTTTTCTTTTCATTGCTGCATTTCCCTTCCTGTCTCATGCCTTTCCGTGCTTCCTTCTTGCCTATTTGCGGTTGAAACTATGAATCAAACTGAAAATGAGAACCAATGAAAATATTTAGTTTTCTGCCATGTAGCTCCCACAGCTTTCAGAGTTTTGTACTCAACTGTGCCTTTTTGGACCCCAAAAAAGGTGTCCACTGTCCATGTCAGATGTTGACAAGGCTGGCTATTACACAGGCATTTTTATAATGTGTTTAAATATTTTTTAATCTGTTCGACTGAAGCCTTTCTGAATTACTCTACACGTGCGTGTGTTTGTGTGTCTATTTGATCTGAGTTAAGTGAAACAATATTGCAGTAATGTGCAACAGCATATTCTCTTTAGTAGACAACAAACTGCAACTTGATGCTTTATAAATTGTTGTCACTTTGTAGATTCATGAAATATTAAATGTAAAATAGTCCTGTCCCCTTACTCTGTTTTGTCTTATAACAACACCATGAACAATAGATTTTTCAACCAGTGTGTTCAAACAAACATCCAAAATTGCCATAGTTGAAGTTATCATTTCATTGCCATTATACTGTGCAGTAACTCATAACAACATATGCTAACCCAAATAACTGAACAGCCCTTATGAATAGACAGCATGACAGCCCACCGAGTCTTCTCTGGGCTGTCCTATACCAGACTGACATACTGAAACGTCCCCTTTGCTAAACTGCCAACTGACAAGATGCAGCTTGGAAAGATCTAACCTAATCTAATTAAGGGTCAACTGACCCAGGAAAGATTGGGGGGGGGGTAAAAAGAAGGGGGCTATTGCAACCACCCACCAGAGTGACACTCCAGAATGCCTGTTCCACAAAACTTTTCTGACCTTAAGCCACAAAAATGCAATACATCAGTCATATTAGTAAACGTGATTGCTGAAAAATCTCCCCCTCCCCTTTTTTAATAAACAGAACTTAGCATACAATAAGCAAAGAATTAGTTTAACCAGAAGTGTACATTATCCTAAAAGGACAAGCCTTATAAGAATAACAAAAAGTCAAGGCTGAATAAATCACACCCCATGTCAGAGAATGTGCTCTGTTTTCTTGATACCAGATAGGATCTCTGTAGGATACATCCCAGTGTTCAAAGCCTGCAAAACTTAAAACAGAGTTTCAAGCAGTCCTGTGATTTAGAAATGTATGTACTGTTTCTGCCGCTATGGGCTTAAAGGCTCAATGCCAAAATAATTTGGGAAGTATCTAGGATTAGGCCAACAGCAGCTTGGGGTATAATTGTTGAATAGTTAAATATTTCTGATAATGACAGGGAGCAAGTTAAGCCTGGAAATCATACCTATGTCATTACCTCCTAAATGAATAATGATGATATATTGTTGACCCAATCCCATATTAAGCTGCTGTAGCATTGCCAGCAATTGAGTTCACATCAGGCCTGGTCAGCTGTTCTATAAGTGAGGATCCGTTAACAAATACAAACCTCCTCATTGAGCTGCGGCTCTGGTGAATGCACGTGTAAGAAGAGTGTCCCAGAATCAAGACTAGCAGTCTGCCTGTAACTAGGCTAGCAAGAATCAATAATATGTAGGCCCAAAATAACAAATCTTACTATCTAATATAGGGCAAATAGGCTTGAGATGCCCATCTACCAGTCCTTTTAATAACCTTTACTGAACGTCCTTGCATGGCTAAGTCAGTTGTCCTGCCTATTCGCAAGGAATGAGAAGAATAACTGTTGGAAATCAAGCCGTAGTAAATGCAGCTTTATGTAAACATGAATTAGTGTCTTTGGGTACTCCAGAATACCAAGGTAGCTAAACCAGATGGACGGTTACACTTACAAAGTGTAATAAACCAGCAAAACGGCAAGTTATCTATTGGGGAAGCTGTCTAAAATAACTTGCTGGCCCTGATTGTTTTGATTGGTTTTAGACCCATGGATCCACATGAAAACTGCACTATGTTCAACTGACAACTGGGACCATCTTGATCAAACAGGCCACCCATAGACTCAAAACCAAACACCTACAATCTAAACAATTTTCCCTTCTTCATTCCCTAAACATTTCTGTCAGGAAGTCAACAAACTAAGAGGAATATCCTCCCCAAATGAATTAGCCACCGTAGAGTACATACACTGCCCATCTGGTAATCTTACACCTTCAGATTTCCTCCAAGAGTTCTCAAGCCTTGCCACATCTTCACCTTTTCATAATGCAGTCAAACAACAAAGACAACCTAGCCCCTGCTGATTTCATTCCACCTTTTACATTTCCAAAACTACCTCTAAGCAACTTTTAACTCTACTTGAAGAGATTTATGTGAGCTCACCATCTGGACCTGACAATATCTACCCTTGGTTCTTGTATCACTGGAGAAATGTTATCACCACCCCTCTTAAAGACAATTACAGCCTTTGCCTCACCACTAATACCATGACAAATGCTTGGAAATATCTTTTGTCAGGCCAATACGAAAATAAATCAAACATTCTTCTTGCATTCGCTTCTGCCCCATCTCCATCCTACCCACCCTTAGTAAAATACTTAAAAATCATACGTAACAAACTTACAGCTTACCTACAAAAATGCCACCTGCTCTCCATTAAACAGCATGGATCCTGGGCTGGAAGGTGCATAATGACTGGTCTATGGACCCTAAATGATAACATCTTAACTAGCATTTATAAAGGAGATCTTACTGGTGCTGTCATTATTGACTTTACCCATGCCTTTGACATGGTCAGCCATCCAATTCTACTTCACCATCTGCAAAACATTGGAGTCAGCCCTGGAGCCACTGCATGGGTCAAAATATTTCTATCCAACTGTTCATTCCAGGTAAAGATATGACCTACTTTTTCAGCAGTGCCCTCAGCCTTTCAGACTTCACAAGGATGCATTCTAGAACCTCTTCTATTCTCAGTCTTCATTAGAAAACTCCCACTAGTCCTATCTCACTTACCACAACATCTTTATGTAGATGATATAGTTATCTATGTGTCTGAGCCTTCAGATCATACAACTGAAGCTCAACTTCAAATAGAGATTTTTCAGCTACAGCACTAACTAAACTTCAATAAACCACTGCTCAGTTCCAGAATAACAATGTCAATGTTGTTTGGCACCCATAAAACATTATTCAAATCCCTCCAATCCTTTAATATCCTTGACTGTGACAACAGCCCTGTTGAAACCAGCACCTCCTATAGATATTTGGGGATCTGGGAAGACCAATCATGAAACTTCCATGAGCACATAGAAAAGTTGAGAGCCAAGATTTGCAGTCTACTCTTATAGGCTGACAAAATATCAAGACTTAAGACCAAGTGAAACAAATGAGTAAAGAACAAAAGTAAGCGAGCAACAAACTGAGCGGTGCCAAAGCAATAAAAGAAATTAAAATTTTATTAGCGCTTTCGGTGAGGTCAGTGCCTCACCTTCTTCAGACAACTAAATTAATTAACAACATTATATACTAAAATAAAATCAATTATTCAGTTGAATTCAGAAAGTGTCTCATAAGCTATCGTTAAAGAAACACACATTATAAACCAGTTCCTAACACATGAAGCTCTATTAAAATGAGAAAAACTCGTTACAAGACGAAACAATAAACCAATGTAAATATTATTAAAAATCCTATTCAATAAACTACACTAAAATTAGTAGTGACATTATACAAAACAATAAATATATCACTCATATTCAATAATATATAAAAAATAGTGTTGAAATAGTGATTAAAATATTTCTCAGTCCATTATTATAAAAATAGAAATAGGAAAATGACTGTTTGAAACAACTAGAGGTATGCCATTACTAATATAAGATATATGTATTCATGACATCATATCCTATAAATTTCATACATTTAATCTAAAATAGAATAAAATAAACATATTTACGAATTTAAATAACAAAGTAAAATACCCTTGTTTTTGTTAACATCAAAAATGCACAGATTATTCTTAAGCTATTTACTCAGCGTGATATAAAGTGTGTATATAAAATACCTTGCTAGAATAAACCCAACTAAATATTAACTGTGGAGAATGAAAGTGGCTTCCAGTACAGGAGAGATCAATTCTTCTTTGTTCTTTACTCTTCAAAATACTCAAACTTGAACCCCTCCCCCTCTCCCTCTTCCAATCTTTTTACTGCCACTCTAACCTATAACCTAAGAAGCCAGTCCAGATCTGGTCCCTTCCTGCAAACCACTTCTATCAAACTGCATTCTACTAGTTTTTCTGCACTGGTCCCACAACAATGGCATTTATTTCCTCCCGATTGAATTGATCACACAAAGTACTCCCTGTTCATCCCAGAGTTCAAACAATACTTAATAAAGCCGTTTAAATGCAACTGTCCATCTAGAACACATGCCCCATAAACCAATATTTCCAACTGATACTACATTTACCTCCCTTACATCCAATCCACCAGATTGTCACAGGTCCTAAACTGCGATTCAGCTTACCACACCTTTACTGCTGTAAACCCTCTATACATATACTCTAGTCCCCTCTTTCACCTTAATGATTTCTGTTAGCTTTCCTAGCCTACGTCCTGCTAGCCATGTCTCCAGCACCTCTACTCCTATTACTTTAACTCTATTCTACCTTTTCTCTTCTATTTATGTAACTGTAAATATATTTGGTTTGTTAGATCATCTATGTGTATATTGTTTGTCAGCTCGCCTATGCTTACTCATAACTGTAAACTATTGTTATTTGTATACTGCACATTGTCTTGTTATATTATAAACTAACCTGGGCTGAGTTTATAACTGGTCACTGTTTGATTGGTGTTCTACACTGGTAAACAAATTTAAATAAGTAAATCTTAAAGATCCCAACAATTCACTAATGCAAAACCCTCCTGCATACAACCACATGAACAGTGACCCAAAGGGTGTATGTGCGATAGTTTTCCACTGTTGTGTGCACACCCCGTAAAATAATCTCTCATAGACATTTATGGGATGCTGAGATTGTTTGATCTTCTTCCACCCTTTTAATAATCTGCTCACCTTTCAAAGTTTGGTAAAGTCTTTGAAAATAGCAACCTTTGCAAAATGGCTGAGAGCTGCAAGGTGTACCTTGATAGTCCTAGGGGCTTCTCCTTCAACCCATAGTGAGACGAAGTAGTGAAGCAGCAAGCAGGGTGTCCACAATCTCTCTGCCTTTTTAAGGTTTGGTAAAATTTCTTAAAGGGCATAACAGAAGGTAAATAGTCTCTCTTAATTTTGAGACCTGAAGAATTTTGCCAAAGCATCAGAATTATACTTCTCCAATCATCCACATGAAGGTTGGAAGGTGAGTGGGCAGACTCACTGCCTCCAAGGTCAACTGCTGAAATTTTGATAGCTGTAACTAAGAAAGACTGTCAGCTAACACTTTTGCATATCTAGAATGTGTTCACCAACAAAAGATAAATGAATCTGTAAACTATGAAGGACTAAGAGTCTTAACAAAGACTGAACCTAGGGTGACCTGAATTAATTTTTTGTAAACACTTGCACAATTGCCCTGCCTGGTTGCTGAACCAAAAGATGACCTTTTTTGCTTTATAATTTATCTTACCAAACAGTTGAAGTCACCCATATCAGCATGATAGTGTCTTTATTCCTATTAGGAATCTCAAATCAGGCTACAGTGCAGAAAACCATCTCCTGTTAACCTCAGTGCCCTTCATAAGATCCCAAGAAACATCTATGAGTAACTGCATGGAGTCAGTAAAAACCCATCCATCCTGCCATAAAGACTGACTGTTAAATTCCTTTAGAAAAATATAGCAAAGGGAGAGATAATCTTTTACCCTCCTGCTAAACTACTCTCTGTACTACCTCTGGTGGCCTCCCTGAAATAACTTTGCTAAAAATCTAGAAGAACTGCTGGGAACCACTGTCCTGCATAAAAATTGTAATATACCAACAGATTTTCATTACTTCACTAATCTGCATTTGATTGGCAGCCAAGAAAGAACTGATATATGAGTTTGAGCAATCCAATTTGACCTGTGGTAACCTAAACCAGGAAGAAATGTTATCCACCTCAAAACATAAATAAATATATGGGACTTGGCTGGGCCTTCCATCTTATCAGAAGCTAAGGGAAACCCCAGTTTGCTGACAGAGCTTGATGTAGCTATACCTTCCTAAGCTTCATGCTCCCCTTGTCATACTATTAAAAAAATCATGTAGATAGCAGACCAGATACTGTTTGGGTCTTTTTTTCCCAGCACCACTGTAGAGCTGTGCTGCATTTCTCAAAAGTGATGCTAGAACCTGTGGGCATGGCCATGCCTGAAAATAATAATTACCATCAGAGCTCAAATAGAAAAATGCCAGTCTTAATGACTGGCTGGAATCAATTGGAAAGCCAGTTCTACATCTAAGTTAGTTAAGCCAAGGGTCCTCAAATTGTCAAAGTTTCTCTGAGGCATCATTCAGAGATTAGTATTATACTTTAATGTCCCTTTTGCTTACACCATTATTAACTGATTCATCTTTTTTTTTAAAGACATTTATTGAATTATTACTTGTGACATAGGCAAATTTACATTCATATAAAAGTAATCAAACTATTCCTCTTGAGGACGAGAAAGGTTTGTGAATCAAATGTAATTTACCTTCTTTCTTTTTGGGAACGAAACATACTGGCAAAACCCTAAATGATTTAAAAGGGAGGAAAAGTAAATGGACTCGCTAATGTCTTCATGTATTTCCTTATTAAGACAATTTCACTTCCTAGTATAGACTTTAGGTTGTTCCAAACTTGAGGACTGGTGTCAGCAGTTGATTTGATGGAAAAACCATGGATGAAACCTTAAAGCGATTCCCAAATAGCTTGCTTGTCAGGATAGCTTTTCAGAAATTGAGCTAAGATGCCAGGTTTGATATGTAAATGGCATTTGGAATCTTTATTGGAAAGTGCAAAAGGAGGTGGCTCCTCTAAAACCTTGATAAAAGGGGCACATTCCTTTTCCTACGCTTAAGGTTCTAGTTTCCTTTTAACAATAGATGTATCAATGGGCATAACTAATTTAGAACTATTTTTGAACCAACATTGGTTGCTGAGTGTTCTTCCTTGCAATGAGCGCAGGAGTGCACAAACCTGACGGATGGCCATGAGCATTTCCTTATCTTGAAAATCCAGCAAGCTTTAGTCTTAGAGTCTGCTTGTTCATTCTTATCCCATGGTAGAAATGTGGGCCATCCAATCGTGACACTAAGCTAAAAATCAGCATGCTGTACTTACAATTTCAATTATTTATTCACAGACTTGAGCTTCCTAAACTTTTAATCATACCACAGCAGTGCTAAGCCTCCTCTACAATAATGTAATTCTAAAATAATTAAAAAATGTAGCACAACAAAGGCAAAGCCAATGAAGGATCCCTTTCAACAATAGTGGCCATAAAACATACAAATCCAAATACTCAGTTGTCCCTTCATTTTGCCTTTGCTAATACAGTCAAAAAAACTTTATTACCTGGACCTTCAACATCCAGAATATGCTGGACACCATCTGCATTGATTAAATCAAAACATTTCCATAATCCAGTCTCCATAGCTTCTCCTTAAATGGCAAAGGAATGGGGGGTAGTTGAGCTTTGCAAACCAGTCACTATTTTGGAGGGATGTTAAGAGCCCTGTAAACTGTCTGACAAATCAAATGAACAATATTACCAAAATCCGCCAACAATGGCAGCGGGGGAAATGAGACATTATTAAGACCAGCACCTTCAGCATTATCCATTAGTGTCTTCTAACCTAGCTGGTAAGCACCTATCCAAAACCATTTCAAATAACCTAGCCCTCCCTGACTGATTAAGGGCTAACTATTCATCTACTTACCCCAGTCATATTGGTCTTGTTTAAATTAGTCTTTATACCTGCTAGGACTGAGACTGGGAGGCCATTTTCTGCTGCTGCTGATGTATCCTGTCTTGTCTTCTATCTAGTTTTATTGAGTACCGGCCCTCTCTTTGAGAGATTCTCTTCAGACCATCCTGACTAACATACCCAGGAAGTTCAGGACTTATACAAGGCAAGTCATCAAATAACAGTTGTGCCTCAGACGCGATACCGGTCCACCTTTCACAGTGTCCTAGATGAAAGGCACACCTGGAAAATAAATACAATATACCATGAGACAAGATAAAGATGACAAAGAAAATGGCAACAAAGAGATGATGAATTGTATAGCACCCAGCCTAGCACCTGGTCATAGTTGTAATGCCTTAGGAAAGGTAAACAAAAAAAGTCAAATCTGCAACCTCCCAGACCAAAGAGATGATAAATTGTATAGCACCCAGCCTAGCACCTGGTCATAGCTGTAATGCCTTAGGAAAGGTAAACCAAAAAAAAAGTCAAATCTGCAACCTCCAAGACCAAAGGTAAACAAAAAATTATATTTAACCCATTTTTTCTATTTTAAGGCCTTCTGGTGAATCCCATTAGCAAATAATGGCAATAAATTGCTAAGGCTGCTTCAAAATCCTAAAACTGTTTTTGATATTTTGGTCAGTCTTACAGTGCTGGAAAACCACTGAAGAGGTAGTTCAGAAATTATTCACACATTAAACTAAAATGCTCAGCTAAAATAAATTGCAAGGCAGGGGCCTGTTAACTATAACGAAGCAGCCAAGTCAGCCAATGTGTAACATAAACAACTGAAATAAATACATCACAAGTGCCACCAAGACAGCAGCAACAGTAAACAAAGAGGGAGAAAAGGGGGGGAGGGGTGACAGGAGAATGACAAGAACATTTGGCAGCATAACTGTCTACTGACTCTGATAGTGAGAAGCATCCACGTTTTTAACACAATAAATAACCCCCAAAATGACGACTGAAGAAAAAAGGTACCCCTCAAATGTGCAAGATTTAACAGAAAGCCCAGATGCTACCTGACATTTTAGTGCTCCATAAATATTCTTGTTTTCTAAAATTGACTGAATACTGAAATCATAATAAGACTGTCATTTTATGTTCAGAGTTCCCAGAAAAAGTTCAAATACCTCAGAAAATGCAAGCTAAGACAAACTTGTCATTCCTGAACTCATTAAATAAACTACAGCTGAGTCTCCACTACTATGATGCAAGACATATAAAGGAAAAGCCAGTGTTCTGGCTACCCACTGAACAAACCACCAAGTCTGTTGTATTGTGGGAGGTTAAACTATGATTTTTTTTTGTTATATAAGAACTAAATCCCTTAGTTGACTGACATGACCAAGTCACAAAATTATTACAAATATCGCACATGATTTATTGTTATTGTGCCTTGATAAACAAACAAGCCTAGCTAATCAGGTTGGATTTATAACCTCCAAGCACAAAGTAAGTAATTAACAATGACCAAACTGACAGCACAACCAATTAAAATCAGATCTATAATGAGACACTCTCTAAATGGCCTGGTGGCACCAGAAAAACAGTATAGGAAGGTACTGATAGTCTTGAAATGACAGTAATTCAATACATAATCCTACTGGGAAAAACAACAACCAGCTAACCAAAGGATGGTCTAATATCAAAGACCAAAATGTGGAAATGATGAGCCATTGTCATTCACAGATACACCCACAACAAGAAAACCAACTTTAGAACAGGGAAACTATTCTGATTACAGCTATTTAAATAATATTGTCCTCAACTTACTAAACAGAAAACTGACAAATCCACTGGTCACAGGCAGGGAGAGTCACTGGACTGTTTCACAAAAAGGATGGTGAGGACCCAAAGTTCATTATTTAAGCTGAGGTATCATTGAGGGAGCAGCTAGACAACCATGGGACAAAGTCTGTGTGGGGGCAACTCGGTTTGCTTTGCAAACTTAATTTCTTGTTGGATTCTTCTGTTTCAATTTCCACATTTTTGCAGTTAAATTATCATTTAAAAAATAATGCTGTTGGATCAGACACACTGAATTGGCTAAGGTTTCATTGTCAGAAATCGTGCCTTGGTGCTGAAGATTAATTACAGTTTATTCTCATCAAGATGAAACATACTAACATGTATGCAGTCCTAGGACAAAGCAACTCCTCTTACTTGAAATAACAGAAAATGCGCTGCCTGTGACTGTGCAGGAAGGCCAGTAGTAGCGTGCAGCTTCAGGACGGTCGAAACAAGCACCTCTGAAAATAATACTGGCCTGAGGTTGAAGTACATTGCACAAAATTCTCAAAAGACTGGCACACAGTGACAGCTGTTAGTGATCACACAATCTTTTATAAGAACCAAGTGTGATTTCTTTTCATGCTGATAAAGGATTCTAAGAGATTTATAAAATGAGCAACAACCATTCAGTAAGACACCAAGAAGGAAGACACACTAATAAAACTCGTACTTTGGGAACCATCTATAATATTAAAGAATAATTAGGGGGTACTTGCACTTTGTTGTTTCAACACCTTGACTCCAGCTCTAGCAGTTTTGAGCCAGTCAATGTTAAGGATAGGAGACTCTAATCCCCCAGAAAGCTATGGTGAATCAGTAACACATTTCCCATCCAGGCCTATCTCACTGACAGCTTGGTGCAACTGCAGAGAGGTCTTAGTCTTGTGCATTCACATAGTCATGTGACTCTTGACCAATTGTAGTGGTTCTGACCAGGAATTGATATGAGGAATAGGTCGGTAAATTGTGTGGGAATATCCTTAGCACCATAGCATCTGACTCACTTTATCACTGTAAATGAAAATGATTTGTCCTGCACTAGATGCCTAATATACAGAAAGGTCGAAGCAGGTTTTGTTCTGTCCTTGGCGTATATCGCTATACTTTTTCTCTGAGTCAAGCAACAATAACCAGCCTGCAATGATCTTTTGTCCTAAGTTTGGCTCTTTTATTTTCATCATGGCACCACCAAACATAACAGTTTCTTAAACAAGCAAACATTTAAGCAATGTTCTGTTCTCTACCACATTTTCTATATATACATGCATTATGCAAGCTAATCGGGAACGTTCAGCATTTTTTGCAGTATGTTACATATAATAGGCAGGCGTTTGTAAATCCTCCTTCTCTGCTGTCCTTCTTAACAGGTAAGAGTGTTAACCAAACTCTTGAGACAACACAGACTGAGGATACAGAGCAGACTGTTTTTAGTATCTGATGGAAAACCCATTCTGGCAGGTAAACTGAGCATAACACTAAATTCATGAATTGATTCCATGGTAACAGTTTTGTGATTTCCACCATCATCATTCTGCATCTTAAAAGGGATAGTTAACTTATTTAAACAGTATAAACAAACAGTGAAAATCAAGTGTTGCATACTGCTTCATAAGTAGAACAGTTTGATGTATACTTTATATAAAATGTATTTATTTGATTTATGTTTTTGGTGAACTACTTGGCAAAGTTCATTCATGGGGGAGGGGTCTTGTGGTGTAAGCTCCTCAATATAACATGCATAGATTGCAAATAATCTTGTCAGTGTAAACAAGCCCGATGGGGTTCCCATTATATAATCGAGGACTGAAAGTGTGACCCTCAGAAACACGAAAACTTAAAATGTGATTAAAGGGGAAATATCCATCAGTTCTATAACTGCTCTGCCTCAAAGAACTTCCTCTTCTGTGAAGCACAGCAATCTCGGAGTTTTAGATATCAATCTATATATAAGTAGGGGGTGGAAGTGCAGAACAGCTTCCCCCATGCAAAAATACTTTTAATGCTTAGCAGTAATTTTCACACTTGGCTGTTATTTGCCAAAGATTGCACTTACCTTTTCCTGAGTTCCTGGTCTCTCGGTATTGAACCTTGAGCTTCATACAGGTTACTTTTTTGAGGGGAAGCCTAGGCAGAATGAATAAAATAAAAGCTGAAGTAATGATAAAAAGGAACAGCTGCATCACAGATAAAATAGAATTCACCAGCTACAAGAACAGGTGGAGAGAATTTACAGTATGCAGTAACTTTCAATAAAGCAGGAATGAGAAATCAGCAGTGTTGACAGTTGCTTTTAAGCTGCATACTTTTGTCAGATATATGTATCAACTTCTTAAATCACTTTTGGAATGCCATAGAAAATATGTTCCATTTTACTGATCCAATGTGGTGATAAGATGCATCAGTTCATGGGGTATCTCTGATATAAACCTGATTTGGGATGTTATGTGAATGTTTCACATATATAGGTATGTAATGTTGAATATTATTTTGATGGTGTAAGGTGAAATCCATAAAGCACTGTGACTCTCACCACATGAACAGGTTAATCTAATATTATACAGTCCCACTAAGTATTGGACTGAATGCAGGTAGTTCTCTTAATGCCTTTGGAGCTCAGCATAAAAAATATTTAAGAACCAAATGAGTGGTGCAGTTAGTGCTCCAAAAGAACTAAATAACCAACAATAAGAGCACCAAAGTTGCGAGTCCTCAGAATAAGTTTAATAGAATAAATGTTGAGCGCTTTCATCAAAATGTTTGACTTCTTCAGAACAAAGAAACAATTCACAAAATCAAGTTTAAATATACAATACTAGTTAACTACTGGTTCAACTCTAACCAATACTACTAAAGAATGTTTTCAGTTCATGAATATTAATAAGAAAAATCCAAATACTTAAAAATTTAAAAAGGGGACAATTATTACAAAGAATCATGTCATGTTATTGAACAATACTTTTGAAAAAATAACTTTCAATATATACAAATATTGTTATATTATTGACCTGAGTTTTAAAAGCATACATTCGCTGTTATATATAAAATATAAAATATAAAACTCTTTAATTGAATAAATACTGGGATTATTATGGCATACAAACTTCTCTAACTAAATTTTTTTAGAAGGATATATTGCATAGATATTATCAAATATGCATAAAAAGTATATAAAAAAAGAGAATTTTCGCATGTATGTTGTTTCAACAAGTGCTATAAATTATAACACTGTTAAACTTGTTCTGCCTTTTCTTTTAAAATGGGCAGTATGGTTAGATGCTCATTTAATCCTGGTGGAAAATCCGCACCTAATCTTAACTGCCATAACAATTCTTTTTTATATAAAACATTTTGCCAATCACCCCCTCACTTCCACATGTACAAAGTCAAGGATGGCAAATTTAAAACCTACAAAATTCATACATGACATACTGTGTTTATATAAAGCATTAGTCTCTTTTTTGGTTCTTATGTCATATAAATGTTCGTATATCCTGGTCTTAAATAGTTTCTCTGCTTTTCCTACATAAAATGAAGGACAAGTATTGCACTTGGCTATATATACCAGTTTACCAGAAGAACAGTTACCACTTTTTAAAAAAATATATTGATTTTGTGAATTGTTTCTTTGTTATGAAGAAGTCAAACTTTTTGATGAAAGCGCTCAACATTTATTCTATTAAACTAATTCTGAGGACTCACAACTTTGGTGCTCTTATTGTTGGTTTTTAGTTCTTTTGGAGCACTGACTGCACCACTCATTTGGTTCTTGTGTTTATTCAGCAGTGCGTGTTGCTATGGGGTCCCCAGAATCTTTCAACCTTTCTCCTATACTTGATTCTGGACAGCAAGTGGAATTGATATCCTTAAAAAAGGATGTGGCTGAATTAAAAGCAGAGTTTACCAGGTTGATTGAACTGTTTTCGCAACCACGGAGAGAATTAGACTGTTTTGTTGTATCTGATGTTTTTAAAAAGGGCAATTCTAATATTGGAGAGAACACTATTGTTGGCAGTATGAATACATCACCATGCCGCTTTAAGAAAGGCGGTGACATCATAGCGGCAGCACAGATACATTATGGAGAGTTTGAACGGCGTTCTCCTTGTGATGCTAACCATACTGGCAAGGGTAGAGGCGTACAGGTTCCCTTTCGTCCAAGAAACAATTTAAAAAGTAACTGTGTGGTACAATTTGACAGCAAAATAGAGCTCGCTTCAGATGACCACTTTAATCTGAACCCAGCACGTTCAGAGGAAGCTACTCATACAGGTACTAACAATTTTCATGGCAAAGTTATCAGTAACAGTGTACCTAGTAATAAAGATGTGTATACTGGCGAAAGAGAACATGTTAAATTAAATACTAAAACATGTTAGGTTTGTACCTGTAAGGAAACTTTACATCTAAAAGACAATGCTGGTTATGACAAGACGAAAGGACGGTGTGGTACTTTAGTCAAAAAGCATTTTGCTTTCTCCTCTTTGAGTCCGATAGCCAGTAATGGAACAATAGAAAATAGAGATGCTGGACATTATAGGTATAGATCATTGAAAGATATGATCTATACTTTTGAAAAAAAGTTATTTAAGTTTAAAATGTGTCAGATGGAGATTTGTTACATGAATGAATGCATTAAAAAACAAGTAGTTCCACAAGGGTTAAGGGTTTTTAAATTCCCTTTTGGTATCTATTATGATATAGATATTATTAAAACTTTTACTGACATGTTTGACAAATGGGGAGTTGAACTACTAGGTAAAAGTGTATTTTTTATGAGAAAATGGAAAAAAGGCTTTGTAATGAAGTGAATGACCTGAATGAAAAAATGATTACTGACTTGATATTTATACAATATGAGAATTTATATTACAAGATTATCAATAGGGTTGACAAGAAATGTGACAATATATTCAACAAAAAAGTAAAAAAAAATTAGATAGAGATTTTAGACAGTATAAACAATGTAGAGTGTATCCTACAGATAAATTAGTTTTTAATTATGATGGTGAATATGGTCGAACAACTCATTTACAATCAGAGGAGTTGGATAATGTTAACTTTGACTTGGAAAGTGAAAATCTTAGGGAAGATAATGGCAATAACTTGAGAGAATTTCAGGATTTTCCGCTCCCAAGATGCTCCGAGAGAATAGCCAGTCACAAACAGGAGACATACAAAACATACAGCAAAGTAACACAGCAACATAAGGGTTGCCCCAAGTGGTAGAAACATTTAACTCAATACAGTGTAAAGACAAGGTTCAGTATACATTAAATGGTTTTAATATATATAACTATACTGGGATTACTATTACTAAAGAGTTTTTTTCTCTGCTCTCTAAGGGATTCAAGTTTGTTCCTACTAAAACACCTGATATAGCTACTGTGATGGTGGATTTACAACTATATTTGAGAAAATTAAATTTGAACATTATGTTTTCAGATAAAACAAAACTAAATCTAAAGAAATTCCTAAAAAAAACAGTATTTTTTAATCCCCCTTTACATCCACTTATTACTGTTTTTGAAAAATAGTGAAGGAAGACATATATAGGGTATGGGGGGAGAAAAAGAACATTTTCTCAAATTTAAATCAGGAGGAAAGAAACTTGATAAAAACTTTAAGAGAAGATAAGAGAATACGTATCATGACACCTGATAAAGGTGGAGGGATTATATTATACAATTCAGAAGATTATACTAATGTTATGCAGGATATTTTGTTTAATGCTGAAAATTATTCTTTATGTTCAAAAAATGAGATTCATATCTCATATCAAAGGTTAGATAGTTATTTATATGAATATCTTATGGACCAAAGGATATCTAAAAATGATTATGACTTTCTTTTGAATAAACATCCTAAAATACCATTTTTTTGGTATACCTAAAATACATAAGAACTTAGAAAAACCACCCTTTAGGCAAATTGTAGCAGCTGCAGGCTCTAAAACACATAATTTAGCAGTATATATAGACAAAAAAATTAAAATATATTGTGGGGAAGTTTCCATATTTATTAAAGGATTCATGGGATTTTCTTGGACAAATGAAAAAGGAATTGTGGTGTTCCAAATGCTTATTTCTAACAATAGATGTCCAGGATTTATTTTCATGTATACCAAAACAAGAAGGTTTGAAGTTTTTTGAAGAAGTGCTTTTTGCTATTTCTTCTCTTACTTCTGATGAAATTCTATTGATATGTGAAATTATGAGTCTTATATTGGAAAATAATTATATTTATTTTGAGGGGGAATACTTTCAACAACTAAAATGAGTCGCTATGGGCGCAGCTTGTGCCCCCCTATATGCAAATTTGGTTCTATTAGGGTGAGAAAATAAACATGTTTTTCAAAGTGAGTTCTTCTTGTCCAGTATATTATTTTACGGTAGATTCTTGGACGACATATTTATTTTATGGAAAGGCAGTTCAGATACTATACCCCCATTTATACAATATTTAAATGAAACTACTGATTTTTTTTAAATTTACCTTTGAATTTCATGAGCAAGAGATCAACTTCTTGGATACCAAGATAATCAAAGCTCAAGATAGATATATTTCCAGAATCTACCGGAAGAATACATTTTGTAATAACTATCTACATTTTAATAGCCATCACCCTACTTTCCAGAAAAAAAAGCGTTATTAAAGGTCAGGCTATTAGAATTGCCAGGATGACATCCTTAAAAAGTGATGTGATTAGGGAGTTTGATTCCCTGAAGGATATGTTTTTGGAAAGAGGTTACCCTAGTGACTTTATAGATCCTATACTTGCAGATGTTCTAGGTGAATGGGGCAAGAAATATATGCCTTTGCTTGGCAAAGGGATTAAATCTACTAATAATTTACTGATTAGTTCTGAAGTAAAAAATCAAATTGATTTCCAACAAGCCTGTGTGATACAGTACAGTCCTCTGTACTCTCAAATTAAGGGAATACTAATGAAAAACTGGAACATTTTTAAAACCAATAGTGAAGTATTTCATTTATTGGGTGATAAACCTCTGTTTTCTACAAAAGTAGGACCCAATTTAAAATCAATATTAGAGAGGGCTAATGCACCCCAAAGTATACAAGTGAAAATGGGTGGAAGCAAACCTTGTGGTAGATGTTCTTATTGTGCATATATCCTACAAGATAGCTCCATTAGAATTGATAATTAGAATAAAAGTTATATAATTTTAAAAAGTGGTAACTGTTCTTCTAGTAAACTGGTATATATAGCCAAGTGCAATACTTGTCCTTCATTTTATGTAGGAAAAACAGAGAGGCTATTTAAGACCAGGATATACGAGCATTTATATGACATAAGAACCAAAAAAGAGACTAATGCTTTATATAAACACAGTATGTTATGTTTGAATTTTGTAGGTTTTAAATTTGCCATCCTTGACTTTGTACATGTGTAAGTGAGAGGGGGGTGATTGGCAAAATGTTTTATATAAAAAATAATTGTTATGGCAGTTAAGATTAGGTGCAGATTTTCCACCAGGATCAAATGAGCATCTAACCATACTGCCCATTTTAAAAGAAAAGGCAGAACAAGTTTAACAGTGTTATAATTTATAGCACTTGTTGAAACAACATACATGTGAAACTTCTCTTTTTTATATACTTTTTATGCATATTTGATAATATCTATACAATATATCCTTCTAAAAAAAATTAGAGAAGTTTGTATGCCATAGTAATCCCAGCATTTATTCAATTAAAGAGTTTTATATTTTATATTTTTTATATATAACAGCGAATGTATGTTTTTAAAACTCAGGTCAATGATACAACAATATTTGTATATACTGAAAGTTCTTTTTTCAAAAGTATTGTTCAATAACATGATATGATTCTTTGTAATAATTGTCTCCTTTTTAAATTTTTAAGTATTTGGATTTTTCTTATTAATATTCATGAACTGAAAACATTCTTTAGTAGTATTGGTTAGAGTTGAACTAGTAGTTAACTAGTATTGTATATTTAAACGTGATTTTGTGAATTGTTTCTTTGTTCTGAAGAAGTCAAACTTTTTGATGAAAGCGCTCAACATTTATTCTATTAAACTTATTCTGAGGACTCGCAACTTTGGTGCTCTTATTGTTGGTTATAAAAATATTTAATGCATAGTTCTACAAAAACTAGCCTGCCCTTTATTAATGATATGAAACTCTGAGCATGTCTTTTTGACAATTTTATGCCCTAAGTGCAATAATATCTGCTTGAGTGGGTAACACCAGGTAATAGCATATCCTTAAGGGCTAACAGGCCCTCTTCTAGTGGTGTTGCCTAATCATATTCACAGGTGGTACATCATTTTCCACTATGTTTTACAGAGAAGGCTACTATTGCTAAAAAGTGGTATGCCTTATTCTGTAGTTTTTTTTCCTGCAATTAAACTAATATGATACTGACAGTCTATAAAAAGAAAAGTTATCTCAGTAACACCGAATTCAAACTGTAAGTAATGTGATCACAAAGACTTCTTACAAAAAGTTTTTATTTTTTGCAATGGAGAATCTAAAATTTAGGGTGACAAATTCACTGTGAAGATAGACTCTATTTTTGTTAAAAAAAAACCCGGATGTATTTTTTAACAATTTTATTGCACTTTTATCAAGAAAAATCAAACCTTTCTTTTAAGGTCTGCAGCTCTGTTTGTTCTCTTGGAGGCACCTGATCCCTGCTTTTGAGAGAGAAATATGTTAGGTTACATGAGACTGCTAAGATGAAGAGCCTAAAATCATGGGTTGTAAGGCTATATACTAAACTGCTATTAGGGAAACAGAATAAATGTGTGGAAGCAACAGCAGCGAGTGCTGGATTTATTTGTAGAAGTCTATAAGGCTTAAGAACATACAGAAGTACCTACCCAAGACTGTCTACCTGGTTCTAGAGAGGGAGAACGGACAAGTACAGATGACTCCTAATTGCTAATCTGTCAATTTTTTCAAATGAAAGAGTATAACGCCAAGACAGACAGAGATGAAGATAGCTCAGAGGTAGATGGGTGCCATAACGTAAGTTAGAAAGAAAAAATCAGCAGCTCTGTGTATATATATGAAAATGTTATAGCTCTGTTTTAAAAAACAGAAGGGGAGAAGGGAAATGTATTAGTTTTCTCCAAAATGTTGCTTAACTGGGTTTTAAAGAACATAACCAACGTGTACAACATTTTCAAAGATCTAACTACCAATGAAATGTGAATGCATGTATGTCCTCACATTCCTTACTAGTTCAGAAAAGAATTGCAGTGGAATATAGAAGCACAGTAGTGTGGTTGGGTAAAGGCTAGTACAGAGCCAGAGTATCAATGCTGATGTAC